>NW_027675157.1:0-91207 GCF_904066995.2 Poecilia reticulata | reverse complement strand
GATGCTGGCCGCCAGGGAGGTAACCCAGGAAAGCACCGGGTTTAGCCCAAACGAACTGGTTTTTGCGCACAACGTTAAGGGTCCGTTGGCTGTGGTAGCGCACGGGCTTAAAGAATCCGTTCCACCGACAAACTTGTTGGATTATGTAAATGGTTTCAGAAGACGCTTGTATCTGGCGCGGGATCTTGCTAAAGAGAAGCTGACTGAAGCGCAGAGGAAAATGAAAAGTCTGTTTGATCGCCGTGCTGAGGTTCGCTCATTTCTGCCTGGTGATCAAGTGTTAGCTTTGTGTCCAGTCACGACTTCTCCTTTTCAGGCGAGATTTACTGGTCCATATACGGTCCTGGAGAGGGTTTCCGACCAGAACTACTTAATATCAATGCCAGAGCAGAGAAAGAAAAGCCAGTTATGTCATGTTAACACGTTAAAACCATATTATGCTCATGACGTTTTATTTTAGCCTCATGGCGTTACCCCGGTGTGTACCGTAAACAGCCTTGATGGGGGCAGCGAGACTTTCAGCACCACGGATAGCGCAGTGTCACCTGTGAGGAATGACTGCGGTACAGATGAGTTGGACAACGCTCTGATTCATGGGCGTCTTAAAAACTCAGAAGCGTTGGTTAAATTGGACACGTTGTTGGCTCACTTACCTGTAGGTCATGCTAAACAGTTAGCAGACTTAATAGGTGAATTTCCTTGTTTGTTTTCAGACACGCCAGGTCGCACTCATCTCATTGAACACGATGTGGAGGTGGGAGACGCTAAGCCGATAAAACAACGGTTTTACAGAGTGAATCTGGAGAAGCGTAAGCATTTGGATGCAGAAGTAGATTACATGCTTCGAAATGGGATCGCAGAACAGAGTATGTCCAGTTGGGCATCTCCATGTATTCTGGTCCCAAAGCCTGATAACACCCTACGTTTCTGCTCGGATTTTCGCAAACTTAACGCTGTGACAAAACCAGATTGTTTCCCGTTGCCGAGAATGGATGATTGTGTTGACCAGGTGGGTTCTGCTAACTTTGTTAGTAAGTTTGACCTCCTGAAGGGTTATTGGCAGGTGCCTTTGACACAACGCGCACGTGAAGTGTCTGCATTTGTTACTCCAACAGGCTTGTTTTCTTACACGGTGATGCCGTTTGGCCTGAGAAATGCGCCAGCGACATTTCAAAGATTAATGAACAGAGTGGTTGGTGACATGACTGGGTGTGCAGTCTACTTGGACGACGTGGTGGTGTATTCTGATACGTGGGAAGAGCACGTGGAGCGCATCAGGGAGCTTTTCACTCGTTTGGCGGGAGCGAGGTTAACAATCAACCTGGCCAAATGTGAATTTGGAAGGGCAACTTCATTATATCTGCTCACGGCCTAAATACACCTAAATAGGTGTATTTAGGCCGTGTGGTTGGCCAAGGTGAGGTCCGCCCTGTTGCAGCGAAGGTTCAGGCAGTAGGGCAGTTTCCTGTTCCAGCTACAAAAAAGGAACTGATGCGTTTTCTTGGGCTGGTTGGATACTACAGATGTTTTTGTCAAAACTTTTCGTCTGTGGTGGCGCCGCTAACAAATTTGCTGCGTAAGGATGTAAAGTTTGAATGGTCTTCCCTTTGTCAACAGGCTTTTGTGCAGGTGAAAAGACTCCTTTGTGCTGCTCCTGTATTAGCTGCACCACGTCTTAACCGTCCGTTCCAGCTTTACGTGGATGCCAGTCACGTGGGAGCCGGAGCTGTCCTTACACAGACTGATGATCTGGGTATTGGCAGACCGGTGAGTTATTTTTCAAAGAAGTTCAATAAGCACCAATTGAACTACTCTGTAATTGAGAAAGAGACGTTTGCTTTGATCTTGGCACTGAAACATTTTGATGTTTATTTAAGTGGTGGCATTAATGTTGTGGTGTTTACAGATCATAACCCACTGACATTCTTGTCTTCCCTGAAATGTCCTAATCAGCGATTGATTCGCTGGTCATTGTTCCTGCAGTCCTACAACCTGGATATTCAATACATTAAAGGGAAAAACAATGTAGTAGCCGATGCGTTATCTCGCGCTCCAGTTTAGTAGTTTGTTTTGTGCTCGTTTTCTCTTTGCTTCCTTTTCTTATCCTTAAAAGAGCTTCTGAGTGCACCAGTTGCTGGTTTGGAGAGTGGAGTAAGGAGAAGAGAACCTGGGCATTGCATATCAACTTTGCTAAGTACGACTGGTGAACATCTTAAATGGTGGCTGTGTTTGTTTATGCACGGTGAGTTAGGCAGGAGCAGGGTTCCTTATAGGAACCTGCTTTTTATGGGTGGGGGTGTGACGGCCCTGGGCCTTGTAGGCTGGTCTTGTTGTCCCTCTTTGTGCTCCTCCCATTTGCAGGTGTCCCTAATCGGGTGATTGGAGTGCAGGATACTTAAACCTGGCTGTCTCCGTCTTTCAGGGCGCTGGGTGGCTCGTCGCTGGTCGTTGGTCACTGGTCGTTGGTGGTTTGTCGCCTGTGGCCCTCAGCGTCCACTCTGCAGAGGCAATGTTAGTTGCCAGGCCCCAGCTCCCCGTCTTTTGCACTTTTGAGTTTCTTTTGTTTTGATAGTTGTTTTTGTTAATAAACATTTACTTTTATTCACTTTAACCATGGTATGGTTTCATGTTTTTTGTTACGACCCTGAGCCAGTCGTAACAATTCTTATTTGTATATAACACTTAATCAAACAGAAGGTCAGGTCAGGAGAATCATACATAACAATCAGAATTGATTTGGGTCAGTCCCTCTGAGTGAAAATGTCATACTCTGTGATGTATTGAGAACCCAAAAGGAGGAATGAGGAATGTTTTAATAAGATGACTGAGTTCAAAGCTTACTGAAAGTTAGTCAGGTGGAATAACAATCAACACTCAGGAACATGAGGGACAAAGAGCTACAGGAGTTTGACGATCTGACAAATACACTAAGGAGGTGATTATTGGATAAAACATTTGAGTAAAGGAAAACAAATTACTAAGAATTACTAAATAGATACACACTGAGCAGAACACTAAATCAGTCTTTAGACAGAAATCTTTACTATAGTAAAAGGCCAAATAATTATCGAGTGATGAACAGAGGCACAAAAAGGTCCGCTTGTAACTAAAACTACATTTTCCTAAAATCAAAGACAAAAACAGTTTCTGGATTAATTATGTTATCACACAATGAGCATATTCACTCTTCCTTCCAGCATTATATTGGCCCATGTTGCTTTTGAAGGGCTCTGCTTTATGCTCTGTATCTTCCCAAGTGTTGTCTTTTCCCCACAAACATCTAACATTGGTGTATCATTCCATCTTCAGGCTATCCTCAGTCTCTTCCTCTTCGTTGTGTTACTAAAGTCTGACCAGTGGAGGTATGTACATGTCACAGCACTGTAGATTTGCTACGATTAAAAGCTTGCGTTTCCATTAATGAAGAGAATAAGTGGTGAAACTTGTCAAACCGTTAAAAAAATCTTATGAAGCCAGAACTAATGTTGTGGCTTAAGTCATGTGCAATAATGCCTGCAGGTATTAATATTATTTTGCGCTTGCTTGTATTCATCTTACCATGGCATTACTGAACAATCCAGTCACTTAAAGGTTTGCGCTACAAGGTTAGTGAGTTAGTTTTAGACATGCTAAGAATCTTGATTGAACTGAACAAATGCCAGAAACTTCTAGATAGAAGCTACCTACAGACTGTGCTTTTTAAAGGTCAGCTCCTCCTTGTACGCTATGTACGCTATGCCAAGTGGTCGCATGCCAAAGCAAAACAATTTTTATAAGATGAGGAATCATAAGGCAGCAAACAAGGCCGTTATTATTTTCATTGATCTAACTAACACAGCATTGTGGCCATGAGATGCCTGTCACTTAGTTTGGTTTGTTTGTAAAATCTTCTTTGCTACTGAAAACATTTTGCTTGTCAATTTACAAATACATTATGCACAGTACTGCATTATTATGCAGAAAAAAAGCTTGTTTTATTATAGTATTTTTCTCTTAGTTTCTGTAGCAGAGATGTTTTTCCTAGTCATTTCCTCAAGTTGTTAATCAGAAAGTTAAGTCAGGGGTCTTCAAGTCCAGGCTTGGAGGGTCGGTGTGTCTCCGGTCCAACACAACTCAATCACCTCCTCAGTGTCCAGTCAACCTCTCCAGAGTCCTGCTGATGACCTCATTATTTCACTATGGTCTGTTGAAGCAGAGATACATCTGAAAGCTGCAGGAAGCTGGATGCGAGGACCCCTGGTCCAAGTCAAGTCTCAAGTATTTCACTACAAGTCAGAGTCAAGCTTCAAGTCTCTAACGCCATTCTGTTATTACATTCACAACATTAGTGCACCTCCAAGTCTGTGGTTTAGGGTATCGAACCAGTTTGTCTTTAGGCCTACATCACCTCATGAACATTTGATAAATATTTTTTATATTTATTAAAATGTATATTTTGATAGCATTTTATTCACCATCCAAATTATCAGCTAAAAGCAAAGTGTTACTTTGAAAATTGCTCAGCTATGATATTTTTGTTCCTTGGCCTCTGACACACTTTGAGAATTTTTCTTTTGCATCAGTTTGAGCTTTTACTGATTTGATTATAGTCTATTTTCTTTTATCCTTTGCATATTTTGAGTATTCTGTGATGTATTCTATACAGCACTTTGTTGTTGTTTTGAAAGTGCTTTATAAATAACGTTGTATCACTACTACTGGGGAAATTATGTTGTTTTAGGGGCGCTCTGATTGCAGTTTTCTGGTCAATCACCAGTGACTGAGTTTTAAAATACCTGACTTGCCGATTCCGACCGATACTGATTTTTTTGTCTAAAATGTTGCTAAATATAGCAAGACATTCGGGTAGATGGCATCAGTGGGGTGATTATTATTAACTGTGAACATGCAGACATGACCTGGTGGACAGGTCAGTCAGTCAAATCTCTAACAGGAGAACAGAAGAGGACAGTGGCTTATTTTTAGACCTTTGCTGAGGAAGATCGGCTTCCCATTAGGGCTGATTTATCACTGCTATGTATTTTCTCTCATAATTGATTCAATCACTGAATTCAGTATTCACTTGTCAAGCTACAACTAACATGAACAGATTTCTATGAACCTTTAATTTCCATATTCTACCAGCGTTACTGTCCAATAACACCATCATCCTTTCACAGTAAAACATGCGCCAGATGAGCAGTCTACAGCTCACATATTGGCTTCATTTCAGTCTTCTTTACATGACATAAAAAGTTTTGGTCCGAGTCTTTATCTCAGACCAACAGTCAGAGTCAAGCCTCAAAAGTTTGCGAGTCTGAAATCTTTCATTTTTTTCCAACTTAAGGGCAACTCGAGTCAGTCTGAAACTCTTTTGTCTTTAATGTATGTAGACATTTCTGCTTAACAATAATCCAATATATGAACAGTAGTCACATATTTGATTTGATACAATTCAGTTCAACCACAATTTGTGTATGATTCAACAGAATGTGACCAAATGGAACACTTTTTTTGTTCTTACTTGCGCTGCCTCCTGAAACAGGAATAGAGTGTTTGAAACTAAACCGTTTTCAAGTCTCATCTGAACAAGTCAGTTTTTTTACAATTCAAGCAATACAAATTCAAAATTGGTCTTCACCGTTCATTGTTTTTGGTTATTTATTTTCTTTATTTCAGAAATGCTTTTTGCACATGAACAGCCAAATGCATACAATTCTTAAAACTGTACTTCCTTGACTAAAATGGCTTTAAATTGAAGAGACAAACTTATGCCCAAACATTGTATTGTAAACTTAACTAATAAGTTTCACTTTTAAGAAGTCCTCTTGAACTTGTTTGCTCATAAGAAACAAACACATGAAATGTAAATCAGAAAACTGTAAGGAATTTTGAAAATCAAGCATTGCTCACTCATATCTTTGTTTTGAGTAGTTTTGACATTTTCTGGAAATCAAAATGTGTGATGCTTTAAATGTGCCTTTAAAATGTTCTAATGACAGTTAATCTGAACATGATCATCAGATGCAGGACAAAAATATTGCTTACTGCAAGCCTGTAATTGGTTTGATGGTCAGTCTGTCTTCCTGTCTCTCTATCTGTACTTCCGTCTTGATTTGTGTTTTTCAGGGCGAGTTCTTCCAACTTTTGTAGTGGACAAAAGAGCTGGGAACTCTTTTGGCCACTACAAAAATTTGTAAAGAATGTTTGTGTTTTGCTCAATATGATTTCCTTTTAAAGTGTTGTTACAGTTTTCTTAAGAATCTAAACTAATATAGAGGATGTAGAGTGAAAATATGTTAAAATATGTTACTTAAAACATTTTGTTGTACAATGCAAAACCCCACTTCAACATAAATATTTTGTTTGGTCAGCAGTGTGCCACCTCCAGTTAGTTCAGTAATATAATGGCAACTGACAGCTTGTCCTGTCTCTGTCTGTCTGTGTTTGTCTCTCCATCTTTGTCCCTCCATCCATCTGTCTTTCTTTCAAAAATCCTTCTTTCACTCTGGAACATGTGTTATGTGTTTCGCATTGGGTTTCTTTGGGATTACTTTTATTGATTTTATACTTTATTTCATTTTAATATGTTTCTGACTCTAACAAATGGTTTATTCTTGCTGTATTTGATGTGCAATGCTGTCATAACATAACATCTATGAAAACATTATTATTTATCTGTGGTTTTCCATTCCAAACTGTTTGTATATAATTAACACCCTCACCTTCTGATATCTGTTGTGAATCATCTTCACCCTGATTTAACCATTACCTTTTGGCCTGTGCATGTCATGTAGTCACAGGTTATGAGAAGTCACGCAGCCTAAATAACATTTCCGGGATGACGGGGGGTCCACTGCGACTCACTCCAATCACCAACTCCACCTTCGAGACCTTTGAGCCGTCTGGCCTCAGGCGATGTCACTCCCCCATCCCATCCATCTTGTAGCTCACCCAAAAAGAAAAGACTACATGCAAATAACACAAAAGCAATAACAATGAAGAAGTGCTTATAAGCTTATAATAATTTATAAGCTGTTCTTTTGTCCTTCATTGCATTCTCTAAAACATTTTCTTCAGAAATCCTTAATTGTAGAGATTAGCTAAATCTAAGACAAAAAATTACATTTTGCAATTGTATTTGAAAATACAATTTCCACAAACACACTTTACCTACTAACGGTTCTTGGTTAGTTAATACTGAGAATAACTTAGTTGTCTAGTTACCCTATCCTTGCCTGTTGCTGATTGCCCTGTCACTTTAATGTGTTAACTAAATACTAAAAAGTAGCTGTGAAGAAAAATACTGCTAAAACTTCAGCAAACACAATAACTATGGTATGTAAACTGTGCGTTCTTGAAATTACTGCATATAGAATTCCCGTTAGTAAACTAAATAAAGTAAAAGCATTTAGTCATACATCCTCAAAACTCAGCACCTTAAAAACAGCTAGCTGGCAGAGTACATTTTTTCCTTGTAATATAAAACTGCTGTAAACTGAGAGGCCAGAGAGAGATTTGATCAACTTAAAAGCCTCCACCACAAACTTGAGCTCTGCTTCTACTTCCTCCCCATTTCCTCTGTAGATGTACTTGATAGCTGCTTCTCTAGAGTCCCAAACTCTGAGGGGTGTAAAATATCTCTGAGTTAGAAGTTATAGAAACTAATATATTGTTAGTCATGTGACGTTTTACAAAGATTCCATATTGAATCAAGCAATAAATGATTAATAAGCAAGGGTATTATGTTTTTTCTTCTAAAGGGTCACAAGACAATTGTTGTTGGGAATCACTGTCAAAAGGGATTAACACTGTAGAGCTGGTGCATGTAACATTCATTTTATTCACTTGGGGAAACGTGATCACAACATATGAACATGTTTAGCTCGGCCTTCATTGTAACAACAGATTTCTTCCAGAACTTCAGCCACCATCTGCTGTCCTCTCACCTGAGCTCTCCTCCATACACTGAGCTGTAAAACCTGCTGGTATTATTTCTTTGTAAACCTTGATTTGTCATACAATGATTAGTTTAGGTTTTAAAGAGTCAGGATGTCATCACCTGGATGGATCTTTCATACAGTATAAAGAGATGGTATTAGTCAATCTGCTGTTAATCCAAGATGTATTGCCATATGAAAAATCTTATAAAATCAAGTAATGTTTAAAGTTAATTGGTCAGTTTGTGAGTTTGGGGACAAAGTATAGTTTTGGTTAAAACAAGCAACAAGGAGATCAGTTTTCTCATGAAGTACTCTCTTACATCTTCTGTTTTGTGTTGTAGTTTAACACTTTCAGTGCCAGGCAGTGTAAGCAGAGTCTAGATTTGTGGTTCAGGACAGATCCTGTGTTGGAGCCATCAGCTTGAGGTTGGACGTTAACAACAGAAGCCAGTGGTTGCCCTGGTTACCCTTGACTTTAACTGACTTTATGTTATGTGTTCAGTACATGCAGCTCAGCATCAGGATGAGAAGCTGGGTTTTCCTCAGGTCTGAGTTGATTGACATTTCACTTACCGCCATTGCCATCCATAGCATTACTACTTGAATCTGCAAAAAGAATCAGTATTTTTAGTTTTCTCCCTTTTTGGCTTCTCTGTCTTTCCCTGTTTTTATCCCAAACTTTACCCCAAACCCTACCCTCCCTCTTTTGTCTGTCCATCTTGTCTTTTTTTTCGGCTGCGACCACTTAGTCGGAGGCACCATGAATGGCTACTGGAGTGACAGCCCATGGTAGAAGAGCAGACGCCAAATACCAGAAAAGAAGAAGGGAACAACGAGGAGGAATATTGAAAAATGGCTGAGATTAAAAGGATAGCAGAGTTTGCCCTGACCTGCATCTACCTCTCAACAATGATGCATCCATATTTTCCAACCTGGATTTGTTTCTTTTGCTTTTTTAGTCTTAAAGAAAGACACCAAGAGATAATTGTTTTCACGTTTACTTTGGCATTCATTGGGATTAATCTGTCTAGGTTACACTTTTTACACAAGATTGTTGTGCAGAAATTCTGCAACAGGCTATGAAGTAATGGTGATGGAAGGAAGCTGAGCTGCCCCGACTCCTGCTCTTACATTGATCACTCATGCTCTTATGCTGTTCTGGGAGAGAGAGAATAAGGAGGATTCCCGGTCCGGGTCTTTCTACATGGAGTTTGTATGTTCTCCCTGTGCATGCGTGGGTTTTCTCCGGGTACTCCGGTTTCCTCCCACAGTCCAAAAACATGACTGTCAGGTTAATTGGCCTCTCTAAATTGCCCCTAGGTGTGTGTGTGTGTGTGCATGGTTGTTTGTCCTGTTTGTCTCTGTGTTGCCCTGCGACAGGCTGGCCACCTGTCTAGGTCCAGGTGAACCCCGCCTCTCGCCCGGAACGTTAGCTGGAGATAGGCACCAGCAGCCCTCCCGACCCCACTAAGGGACAAGGGTGTAAAGAAAATGGATGGATATATATATATAACTCAAATTTTATGAAAACAGTTAAATAAATACAAATTTCTTCCTTATTGACACCTGAGTTTAGGATGATTTGATAAATGAAGAGCTTGAATGAATTTATTAAAGCAGAGCTTTTATTAAATGCATTTAAATGCAGATCTTTAAAATCCAGTTAAAGCTGCATACTGAGGTCAGAGCTACGGCTACAATGTGATTTCAACATGTGAAGAAAATGAGTTCATGTCTAATTATAAAGATACAACCTAAAAAAGCTACAGACTTTGTTGCAGAGGACAGTTAAATGTTAAAGGGCAACTAATTCAACACTGACTGACAAATAAATATTCCATTAGAAAACATGGAACTACAAGCAGAAACAGGGACCCCCCAATGCTGCATGCATTCATTAAAATAGCATCACAGCCAGTTGCATCATATGATTAAATAAGAGAAATTGTGCAAGAAAAAATGTAACTTTTTTATATACATTGTATGTTATAAACAGACATATACAATTCCCACTCTTCATTGTCTCTTTACGGTCAAATGTTCCTTATGACTGCATCAGTCACTTGACCTGAGGGTTCTGCTTGTCACAACCCTGTAAATATGTAGATAATTTGCATGGTCTTCCAACGCAAGCAGCAAGTACAGATATGTGAATAATGTATTTAAGTTTAAAACATAAGCAATGTATATAAAACATTTAGACTGCTCTAAGAGTGTGTGCGTCTGGACGCATACACATAGCATACGTTGGCATGCAGAACAAAGCTACAGTAATCTCAGTGAATGCAGGAGGAAACAGGAGGGGCTGAAATGATATATGTTGGTGGGAACAGATGAACCTCGCTACTGTAATGGGGATGGGTGAGGGAGGGACAGATTATTTTTTCAGGAAGGGAAGGGGAGCCATTTCTAGTAACTGCTATGAACCTGCTTTGTTATAGATGTTGAGATACTTCATTTTTATTTGCTTTTCTATTCAAGAGCTGTTGTGAAAGCTATGTATTTTTCAGATATATGCAAGTAGAAGCAGAAGTTAAACAAATTCAGTGAAACTAAAAAAAAAAAAAAATTATCTCAACTCCTCTGCTGCAAGTGTAAAAAGAAAACTCTCTCTTTCCAAGACTGGTTCTCACCAAAGTTTCTGTATTCATAGTTTGGACACATCATTCTAACAGTTATTCTGTAATGCCCTGGTGTCTGTGGTTTCACTTAAACTGCAGAAGATAAAAGCATCTGTAAGAAAAATTACATTTTTTATTATTTTAATGCAGAAAATACTGTATTAGTGTATGACTATTCACTAATATTTTGCCGCAATTGTAATTTAACTTTTAATTCATATTCCAGAAGTGAGTATGTATAAGAGACAGAATTTAACTAAGAAGACAAATTATGAAATGTTTTTGTTTGACATTAGTTTGTTGAGCTTCTTTCCCTTTCAGTTTTTTTTTTCATTCATTGACAACTCAGGTATCTATTTTCCAATAATTTCCTTGTGATTCCTTTCTGCGATGTTTTCCAACTTTATGTATGTATAGAAAAAAGACTGGAGAAGAAGAAATTAACTCTTTTGTGCATGTTTCTACCACATGCACACCTCGCTCCAAAATGCTATTTTACATTCACTATTCAACTATGTATCCTGGCTCCTTGCTCCTTGTGACGTCCCCTTGCCTTCACATCCCAAATAATAGAAAATCACTTTTGTGAGACACCAGCCTTTTATGCACATAGTGCATTTACATAAAATGGCTAAATGAACTACTTTTTGCATATGAATAGAAAAAACTGACTTAAAAGGGGATTTAACTGAGGAGGAGACAGGAAAAGAAAATAAACTGATGAAAAAAGTAGAGTGAAATGTTATTGAAGAGGTGTAAGTGCTTTAAATGATGTGTTCTGAGTAGTCTATCAACTGAGCAACATCGAAGAGAGGAGATGGAGAAGGAAAAGTTCTGGGCAAGACAGAAAAGTGTGATGAAATGATGGAGGACAGAAAGAAACAAAGGAAAATTCCCTTCATCATGTAAGAATGTGAACTCCACAGTTGTATTGTGCATTGTTTGTGTTGTTTGTCCTCACCCCGTGTTTGTGGTTGTGTATCGCTGTAACACTTTCTTTTCCGTTCATTTTGTTTTATGTTTCATAGTTCTTTTCTTTCTGATAGCCTCTGTTTGTTCCTCATCAGGGCCAAACTGCCTTTCCAAACTCCACTTCAGCTTTTTCCATCTCACACAGGTGCAGGGTGATTGATTGCAGAATGTCATGTGAGCAAACACTAACTGTAACAAAATCAAATTAATGATCACTGATGGATTGCAGCTAAAACTGTCTGTGAGGTCTGAACAAGAATTGTGGGAAACACCAACAGAGGTTCACTACTGTTTGTTTGTTTGTTTGTTTGTTTGTTTGTTTGTTTGTTTGTTCTTTCTTTTTTCTGGACTTCAACTTGGTCCTGGTTGGCTGCAGTCCTCTGGTTTAAAAATTAAACTCTGACAATTTAACAATTTTATGGATTGAACTTTATTGCCAATTGCTATTTGTTTCATCAGAGAACTGCGCAGCCTCCTCAATGACTTCTGCATTTGAATTCTTGTTGTGGGTTAACCAGACGTAATCTGTGTCATAGTCAAGCTTTGTTTATAGTGTACTTGCATGCTGGGTTTGCTGTGGGAGTGTCATACTAATGTCTCTAATTTTACTGTACTGACACAAAGGACACACACACACACACAGAGACAACTTTTACATTGGAAATTACATATTAAGAGGAATCAATTTTCTTTCTTGCAATCTTGCACAAATTTAGGGGAATTATTTGAAAGCTGAATGCCTGTGGTAAAGTAAAAATGTCTTTCTATAATTTTTAGCATTGTAAATATCACAATGGACTCTTTGCCAGCAGCATCTTTGAAGCCTAGCAACCACTGACCTGTGGCTTGCATTTCATTTGGTCATCCTTACAAAAGGAATTTAAAAAGAGTGTTATTGAATAAAGTAGATAAAGATGTGAAACAGCCTTAAAATAAATTAATATTTTGCTGTAGTTGCATAATATCAGCCTGTAGAAAAAAGAAGATTCCAACCTTTAATTACATTTATTGGGGGGAGGAAAGTAACTGGGAGGGGATCTGTGTTCAGAAATAATTGGTTTTAACATTTGATTAAAACCAAATATTTGTTTTGTACTCTAATATTTTCAGTGTAGAAACTGAAAGAAAGACCAAGAGGGAAAAAAAAGAGTTTTACTTTCTCAAGAAAACACTGAATCCCTTAAAAACATGTTACATGACCTACTTGCTTATTAATTGTTATTCTGGAACTCAGACACACACACGAGCAAGAGAACATAAGTGAATGTGTTGACAGTTACAATCTTTTACTTTGCAGCTAAAGATGCAGCTATTTTCTGCTTCATTTACAAGTAGTTACATTTAAAATCAGTATCAGCAAAAAAAAGTTGTTTTTTTAAAAAAAAAAGGATGCTTATTTATATTAAAGCAAGGCGAGTTCATTTCTAGCAACATTCATACACAGGGCAATCTGAGGAGGAGAAACCCGGACCACAGAGACCCCTCACTCTGAAAAAATGTTACTTCTCCTGTTTGGAAAAGGAAGTTTTTACAAAGTATCACTGTATTATTTGTTAATATAGGATTATTGTCACCACTAAACAAATGTACTCTTTCAAAAAGGTTGGATTCTTCCTTTGGGTGTTGAGATTATGCTGCTGCAATAAAAGATTCTAAATAAAATATTTTACTTTCATGCTTTTTCATGCATCTAAATTTGTCTACATCTATATATGGCAAGAAAACAAATCTAATTTAGTATTGTTGCTTTTGGCAAAAAGACTTGCATGTTATGTGGTTTCTTACTGGATATTAGTTTAACAGCAGGGGAAATAAAACAGTAAACTTCTTTATGTGAGGGTGGATAAAATAATTGCAATGTTGCTCACTGATTCTCCTAAATCCCCTGCTTTTTGGCTCTCTGGGTCTAAATGACAGTTGACCATGTTGCCAGTCAACTGTGGATTTAGGATTAGATGGAGTCATAGAAACATTGATTGGTGAAGGCTGCACCAGCTGCTTCAAACATCCTACATCTGGTAGGTAGAACAGAGCCGTTTCAGGCATTTAGTTTCATTTGCTCTCTGTGACTCAAGGCCAATTCGAGATTTTGGTTTCTATCCTTCTGTGTGCTTTTTGTTCCAATAGATATGAAACCTTAGGAAAACATAGCTCCAACATTGCTTTCCAATGCTCCTGATAGTGTTTAACTTTTAAAATAAAATGCTGTTATAAGTCACAATCTATTTGATATTAGTAAAGGTTGGTGCTGCCAACTCAACCATTTTAAGTCGCCATGTTAGTGAAAACAAACCAAAACATTATTTTACCCACCTGCATCATCACTAGTGACCTGACCTGACCTTTCTTTACACCAGACCTGGATGGTATTCATTCTGTGTAAAAAAAAATCCAATAAACAATAAAATGTATTAAATCATTTATAAAAAATATTAACTATTAGACTTTTGAACTATCAATGACTACCCATCCACTAAAAATGGCAATGGGAACCATAGTCTGGTGTTTGAAGGATCAAGCATTATTGCTTATAATCTTTGGATGCTGAAATATTTTTTCTCATCTTTCCTTGCAGTGCTGAGCTTCTAACTCAACCAACACTTTCTCATCATGAAGAGGACAACAGTAAATATCTCAAGTGCTGCTGTTCGACTTTTTTCCTAATATGTTCAGTGCAGAAACTGAAAAATTATCAAGGTGAAAAAATGGACTTTTACTTTCTCACTACTTCCATTATCATATTCTACAGAAAAGAGGTATGAGCCCTTCAAATCCTTCCTCCACTTTTAAAGCAAACGAAGCACAGAAGAAGCTTCACAAATGAATATCATGAGTGTTGGGTCTGGAGGTCACTATTTCCACAGCTCCATATATTTATTGCTTTACAGATTACATATTTTGTTTGAAGGATCCCCATCATATCTTTTTTTTTCTGTAGCTGTTGGATCAGTTCAGCTCCACTGAGGACAATAAAAGCTGAGCTAAGCTTCCTGCTGCTCCACTCCCAACTGATCTGTACTCAGCTACCGGACCTAGAAGAAAACGCTGAAGTCTAGTAGGTTTCAGAAAATACAAGCCATCTCTCCAAACTTGATATTTTGAATGTCTTCATGACATGTCCCTAAAGTCCTAATAATGTCCATTTTCAAAAAACTTTGACAAAATTTAACCAAAGAAAGACACTTGGATGGACAAATCAGATGGTACAAGCAGGAACTCATTCAAATTATCATAACAAGCAAGAGTCTTTCAATGAGGATTAAGATTTAACTGGATCATTTTTGCTTTTTCCAACATTATGATATCTTTCCATACCACCTCCACTATCTTCTCTGCAACTCAGCATTGAAGCTGCTCCTCATCTCCAGGAAATGTTGCATGGCATGAATTGAAACAATTTAAAACAGGAAAATGCAATCAGAGGAATGAATAAAATCCAGAGAATAGGTCAGTGGGTGAAATATTATATATTTTTCCACTTAGTAATTTTAGAAAAAAATGCATATTTTGCCTTGAACCCCACAACTTGCTGTTAGAATAAGAAAAAATATATATCCTACTGAAAACAGCACTTTCTGGAGACATAATGAATGAAGAAGCACTTCTGTGTCCTTTTTTTCAAATGAAGAGGAACAGAGATCTTGCAGACCATGCTCCTCCCGGAATGTGAAAGAAGATAAACTTTAAGACAGCAGGTTGTCAGCAATATTAGAACATCTCTGCTAAGCTATTCTAGAAACAGAAATGACAATGACTTTTCAAGACATTGTTTACCAGCATGAATATTTTGCATGACTCCTGCAAGCCACTCTGATCTCTCCTTATGAATAAT
The DNA here is from genome assembly GCF_904066995.2 of Poecilia reticulata. Taxonomy (NCBI): domain Eukaryota; kingdom Metazoa; phylum Chordata; class Actinopteri; order Cyprinodontiformes; family Poeciliidae; genus Poecilia; species Poecilia reticulata. Next base: position 75,860 of record NW_027675157.1, on the reverse strand, counting down.
AATTCTAAAAATTTAAGTGTGTTTACTTTAAACTGTGTTTAAATGCCACAGACTGTACTGACAAAACATTCATTTTTGGATGTAGTAAGATCCCTATACTCAAAAAATTCTGTGCTTGCTACAAAAATAGCTACATCATACATGAAAACCCTTTTAAAAAATGCAAATATATGTTCTGGTATATTAGAATATTCTAGTACCTTCTTCTGTTACTCATACTATTTCCAATATGGCTGCTTTTGTACTTCCTCCCCACAGCAGTTCTTCCTTTTTTCCTTCTTGTAGCTTTTACTCAAACTTTGGACTATACAATGGCAGCTGTATGTGCCTGTGCCAGTAACTGGATGCAAAGATATTATTTTAAACTAAACTGTGCTATCACTGATTCTGAGAATCTGAGCTGAAAGTGTCTGCTGTCCCATTATGTGGATCTTTCTGTCTGACCCTGCTATCTATGGTATTAACCTGTTCCATGCATTTCCGAAGGGAATTTTCCCACCACAACTTTTCTGTTTGTTTATTTGACTTTATATGTCTTTGTCAGGAACTGGGATTAATAACTTGAGTACAATAATAACAATAATATATGTTATGCAAGTAGCATAAGAAAAGACCCTGAATTAAGAACTAACACACAGATGTAGGCAATATTTTAGGCAAATCTAGGTCACAAAGCTGGCATAGTATTAACATTTGAAACTTTTAGTTCAAATACTTTTCCAGTCCTTCAGTTTCACTGCCAAAGTACACTGCTGGCCACAAAAAAACAATCACCACCTGCAAACAGGTCTAACTAAGCAAACAGATACGAGCCTCCTATAAGATAATTACTTCATGGGCAATTATGTTTCAGCTGGCAACAAGTTATTTACTGCTGCAATGAGTTGCTTCTCATTTCAAACTGGAGAGACTCACACAGAGAAAAATAGCAAATAGAACGTTTTATTGACTTAAATAAATTAAAGTTCCTTGGCGCTCGGACCCTGGCAGAAGACATTGTACTGTGAACTGCGATAAGCTTGAACGAGCATTAGCGATGATGATTTGAGACGTCTTCCCCCGGGGGCTCATACACTGGTGGTGGAGGTAGCCTGAAGGAACCAGGAGTAGAGAGGTGGAGAAGGGGTGGAGGTGGGCTGACCACGGCTGGAAAGCAGATGGTATCATGGATGAAGATCCTTATCAACGGATGACTGAATGATGACTGGCTATGACCAGGTGTGATTCTATGCTAATAGGCATAGAATCACGCCTATTAGCCTCATCCACCTGCAATGACCTGCAGGTCATCGCACAGGTGATGTCACAGGTGTCACCTGTGACATCACAGGTGACACCTGCAATGTCACCTGTGTCATCGCAGGTGGATGACACAGGTCATCCACCTGGTATTGGATGACACAGGTGAGGCTAAAGAGTTTTCCTGTTTGAATTTACATCTAGCCTTCATTTCTTAAACAACCTCGTCTAAAGACACATCCTGTGGTCGTGGAAAAGACGACTGTTTGAGAAGGGTCAAATCATGCATCACACAGCGAAAACATCTAAGGAGATTTCTTAAACTACTAAAACTGTGTTAAGAACTTTCCAACGCATTATTAAAAACTGGAAGGAAAATGGAGACCAGTTGTCTTCAAGGAAGAAATGTGGCTGGAAAAAAATCCTGAATGATTGTGATCGGCGATCACGTAAATGTTTTGGTGAAATGAAATCAAGGAAAAACAGTAAAACTCCGGCCTATGTAGTAAAAGTGAAAATATTTCCACACGTAGAATATGAAAGGAAGTCAAGGGACTGGGTCTGAACAGATCTATAGCCTTAAAAAAACCACTGATCAGTGAAGCTAACTGGAAAAAAAAGGCTTCAATCTGCTAGGGAGCATAAAGATTGGACTCTGGAGCAATGGAAGAAGGTCATGTGGTCTGATGAGTCCAAATTTACTCAGAGTTCCAGAGTGGTGGGTGCATCAGAGTAAGAAGTGAAGTAATTAACCATCATGCCTATTAATTACTGCACAAGCCTGTGGGGGCAGTTGCTGCAGTTGGTCAGGTCCAGGTTCAGCAACAGCATGTGCTCACAGAAGGAGGTCAGCTGACTACCTGAATGTACTGAATGACCAGGTTATTCTATCACCCCTGATGGGAGGGGCATATTCCAGGAAGGTAATGCCAGGACTTATGGGGGGCAAATTGTGAAAGAATAGTTCAGGGAGCATGAGACATCATTTCCACACAAGGATTGGCCACAACAGAGTCCAGACCTTAATCCCATGGAGATGTGCTGGAGAAGGCTTTGCACAGCAGTCAGACTCTACCATCATCAATGCAAGATCTTGGTGAAAACATTGTTGTAACACTGGATAGAAATACATCTTGTCACATTGCAGAAGCTTATCAAAACAATGCCGCAGTGGATATGTGCTGCAATCAAAGCTAAAGACGATCTGACCAAATATTAGAGTATGTGAATTTTTTTGGCCAGGCAGTGTATAAACTAGGGTCATTAACTTGTCTAGATATCCATACATACAAATAAAAAATATAACAAAAACCTTAGAAATGAACTCACGGCATTAAGTTATCCAATAAACAAATGTATTCCCAACATTCAGAGAAACTCCTTTATTTATTGTCAAACAAGCAGTTATATTGTAGTAAGGTTTCCATTCAAATTCAGATCTTGCTCTTAGGTTTTCCCTGAAAAAGGCATGAATTTCCTCAAGCTATGCATAACTTGCACAAGTGTATCATAAATACATTTTGTAAATAAGCAACGAGTCCAAAAACAGTACAAAATTTGTGTAAGAAGTCAACTGAAGAACCTGAGAATATTCTGTGTGCAAACAAAAACTCTCTGTCAGGAAGTGGGAGTGAAATGTTTTAGAGGAAATGGAAAATTCTAGCTTTGTTTTTTTTTTTGCTTTGTTACCATCTCAGAGTGGAAACCAATTGATTTGTTTTCATTGTGTTAAAAAGACAACAGTATATTTTCCTAAAATGAGTTGGGTCTGTTAGCTGCTAATTCACTGAAGTACAGCAATTAATAAGAAAATAAATTGTGCAATAATAATAGAGGCAGAAATGTTGAGTAAAAAACAAAACAAAAAAACTTGATAAGTTGAGAGGATATTGATTTGGCCAACTACCCACAGCATTTCATCAACCTTCTGGATAGATTGAGAACGATTTATTGAACAATAGATTGAGAGCCATTTATTTTTAGAATTATTTGATACTCTAATTTCACCTGAAGATTTGTATAATTTATATGTTCTGTATCATGTAGTGTTTGGTTTGTCTGAGGGTGCTGTGTGTGAGCTGTTCTGGAGTCATGATAGCAAATTTATCGGAAACTTTAAAGTGAAATAGAGAGTCCATGTCAACAATGAGGGTGCAGGTCTATTCATCTCTTTGCCTTTGCATAATGTGTAATTTTGGTCCTTTCATAAGAACGGGGTATCTACCACAGGACATTTCATACTATGCATTCATTTCTACCCATCATGGATAGAAATGAATGTCACCAATGGTTTCAAGTCATTGATGACTTGAAATCATAATCAAAGACTAGTCCTAATCTACTGTAAGAAAATACAAATATCTGTCTGCATGAAGTAATCTACTTTGATTTGATCAAAATATTGAAACATAATGATACTTCAATCAGCAAGCCCAAATGGGGATCAGAACTAGGTTTCTATTAAGGTTTCTTTAAGTCCTTGGAAAATAGATAAATACATTCAAATAAATGTAAAATTCTCTTTATAATTCACCAGAACATTTAACTACCTAGAAGTATAACCTGATACCCAATGGTTGTGTAAATGAAATGGTGTGCTGAGTGGTATGTCAGTGGTATGTCAGGTGACTGAGTCAAAATGGCACCTCGTGTATGGATTGAGGTATAAATTGGCAAAGGGGTAAATTGACCTGGAACCTGAAAATAGTCTCAGTATTCTGTTTTGTTTTTATTTGTTCTTTTATCATGTGTATATCTTTTATTTTGCACCAGATAAACTTTCAAAACATCTTACCTAAATTTTCCTCCCCAACGTCTTGCTTTCCTCTAAGGAAGTAAATAATTATTAAAAATCTCTCGACAGTAATACACAAGAAATTATGTTAAATATTTCTTTGCTAAGGGCTATAGAAGTCTTTCTAGAATTCTAGTACTTTTGGTAAACTTGCTATAAAAGTATTTCCTAATGTTTTGCAATGAAGGTTATACAAAATCTTCGCTTAAAATATTTAAATCAGGGTTGATTTTGGTTGGGTAAATACTAAGAAAACACTCAGTAATTTGTGTCCTTTGTGTATTTGAATAATTGCAAACCTGTTCATACATCTGCAAGCAAGATGAAACTTTGAGTTTCAGAAAGACACTGGAATGATTCCAGTTTGGAAACTGGAGTTCCATTAAGGTTTGCAAACTTTAAACTATATGATATCTGCTAAACATAAACAGTAACATTTACTTGATTTGCAACAAGTCTAACTAAATGAAGTGATAAAAGATTGATTTTGCTGGTTTTGCTGTTATTTTATTTTTGCTGTTATATTTGCATATTTCTTTGTATTATATGGAGGGTTATAACAAATGGCAATTAACTAAATCAACAGAGAACAACTCTCAGGAATATTTTGTATTAAAATCAGACATACAGTGTGAAATACTATGATGCTGCTGTATATATTTTCAAGATCATTGATGCTAACTTCAGATGAATATTCTGATTATTTCAAGCTGTTAATCTGGATCTGCCCAACTTTCTTGAAGTCTTGAGGGTAGATATTTCAGTCGAAGCTGTATCGAGCTGCCCCTTCAGACCGCTCCAATGTGCTTCACCTTCTAAAGGATCTAAAAGGAAGTTCCAACTTATTATGTTAAATTTATCAAGTGAATGTCTTCATTTCACAATACTGTTCTGTATTTTCTTCAAGCAGAAAAACATCTGAACATCAGTGACATCATTTTTGCTGCATGTAATTTTAAAACTGTGATCACAAATAGAACAATAAGTGCATCTATAAAGACTTTAAACAAAAGCATGCACTGAACATACTTAAAAGCCTATGCAAGAACTAAGTTTAGCTTTTGGTTATTGCTTTCCAAGAAACACCTGGTCATGTGTCAGAAATGTCTTGGTTAGTTCAGTAAGGTGGAAGAATTTCAGATTGTAGTGACTTACAAGTGCAGCCCTAGCTTCATTTATTGTTTTCTGTCAAAAAAAATGTTCAAAGTTTCAGAAGATAAAATCTTCTGTAACTTCGTCGGTTGTAAAAAGAGCCTCACCATCTGCTGTATCAGGGGATGTGAAAGGAAGGCAGATTTCAGAAGAGTAAGTTTGTTTACAAGATTCCCATCATGCTTGTGTTTTGTCCAACTTTTATACATTTCACATTTATGCTCAATGTATTTGTGTTTAGTTTTATGTGTTAAAATGTGTGTTTGTGCAAAAACATTTAAAAAGAATTCTCAGGAGGTAACCATTAGGTTGAATTAGATAAGCCATGAACTTTTACTTTGAGCTAACCTATAATATATGTTTGATTATAATTATCATAATGGAAAAATATTTAAATAATGGAACCTCATTATTTCCAAATCACTGTAAAGCATTTTTTATAGTTTATTCCTCACGTCAAGTGAATTTACCTTATGTTTGGTTTTCTGAAGAAATACAGTGAAGCTGTCCAAAAGTGTGTGTGACCCATGCAAGTTCTCTGACATCCTGATAATAATCTAATATATTAAATGATCACTGTTCATTTAGACTCAGAATTTTCAAGTCACTGGTCAGTTGTCATTGTTCATTTAAATCAACGTATCTGTGATAAAATGGACTTTTAGTTTTAAATTTTGCAATAAGTTCCAGCAGTAATCTCTCTTCTGTATGACTTCAAGTTGAAGGAAAGGCAAAATGTTTGACCTCATCCCCTTCATGTGTCCGTCTCTTGCTCCTGAGCCATAAGTTGCTATGTTTGAATTTGTTTTCTACAAAATGCATGTGCAGGACACTGACTGAACTGACCTTAATGTAAATGTTCTTTTGAAAGGAAGTCTTTCCTCTGCTGATAAAAAAGTTGTCTCTTCTTCTTTTCGTTGTCAGAGGAGAAAGCAATTTTATGGATTAACAGGAGTACACAGTGTCAGAAAAGTGTGCAAATGGATTGAGCTTCACAAGTTTTGTGGAGATTTTAATAGCAGATTGAAATGGAGCAGATGAATGTCTCAGTTTATGTTATACTTCAGCAGTGCTTTAAGTGGGACAAAAGACATGCTGTTAGGTAGATCTGTCTATTCACATATATATCAATGGTATTATTGTACAGAAATGAGAAAGAAACAAATTTCAAAGTGTAATGGAGCCACTTTGATTATCTTAAAGCCTCATGGTGTTAAACAAAAAAAACATTCAAGATATAAAATAAAAGCTTCTTAAAGACGTAAAGAAGTGAAAGACTTGAGTTTTTACTATTATGGGCATATAAAATTTATATTACCAATGGAAAAACTAAGACTCATTTAACATTTCCAAAATTCCCATTCCACTGTGGGGTAATATTTAAAAGTGCTTCTACTGCGTACTGATGCATGCCGGCCCACTTAAAGCACTGACTTTCAGAATAAAATTTGACATAGTCATGGTATTTTTTACCTGCTTCCTTGTCCTTATTTTTACAGTCCTGCTATTATAATTTTTAAATAAAATATAAATTGTATGTTTGCCCTGTTGTTTTGTGATCACAATAAAGAGACAGAAAATAAATTACCTTAATGATGAGAAGCTTCCTTCAACTAATGAATAAGTTTATGCAATAAAGATACTGAATCTGAGTATATTGTCAAAACACTCGAGAGAAAAAAGTACAAAGTATCTTCTTCCACTGTATACAATGTATTTTGATTGAATGTCTAGCCTGGTATTTACATTTTCTATTTTTAAACATGTAAAAATGAATACAAATGTTGAAAAGAGACTTATAAAAAGCTACGATGTAATAGAAAACACCAAGTTCTGACTGAATGCTGATTTACTTGATCAACTACCGTTTTAAAAAAATAGGAAGAAAAAAGGAAATTAAGTATACAATAATTAAAAAAAATGTTTGGAAAAAAATAGCACATTCAGTTGAATGAGAAAACTTCAGACAACAAATAAAAATATGACTAAGAAATTTTCTTTATTTGTTGAGAGCTTTTTTTCTTATTTATGTAGTTTTATAACCTCATCATGTCACTGAACTCTAGCATCATAACATCCACAAGTTTCATGTTTTCCTTTTCAGGAAGTCTTCTTTCATGTCTTCTGTCTGTGAACTATCTATGATTTCGCAGCTCAACATTCAATTTTCAACCTTATTAAATGTTTGATAGCTCCGAAATGCTGAGAAGTAGTGGAGCTGGCTGTTTCAAACTGGAATCATAGCTAAATCTTAAGTATCAAGAGATAAGCAGGCAAAAAGAAAAAAAAAAAGGCTTTAACTCAGCGAAAGAAGTGAAAAATTTACTATCTGTGAATTCGCAGCTCTACATTCAACTTTCAGCCACATTCAGTGGCTGAAAGTTGCTGTCCAACCTATTACAAGTTGGACAGCTCCTAAATGCTGAGAAGCAATAGCTCGACCTGTTTCAAACTGGAATCAGAGCTAAATCTTATTTTTCAAGAGATCAGCAGGTAAAAAGCCAAAAAAGCTTTAACTCAGCGAGAGAAATGAAAAATTTACAATCTGTGAATTCGCGGCTCTACATTAAATTTTCAGCCTTATTAGATGTTGGATAGCTCCGAAATCCTGAGAAGCAGTAGATCTGACTGTTTCAAACTTTACTCAGGTCTAAATCATACGTTGCAAGAGATCAGAAGGCAAGAAGCCAAAAACACTATCTCAGCGAAAGAAATGAAAAATTGACTATCTGTGAATTCACAGACTTACCTTCAACTTTCAACCGTAGACCTATTACATGTTGGACAGCTCCTAAATGCTGAGAAGCAGTAGATTGACCTGTTTCAAACTGGAATCAGAGCTAAATCTTATTTTTCAAGAGATCAGCAGGTAAAAAAGCCAAAAAAGCTTTAACTCAGCGAAAGAAGTGAAAAATGTACTATCTGTGAATTCGCGGCTCTGCATTCAATTTTCACCCGCTTCGAATGTTATCATCCCATAGAATGGCCATTATCAGTGGTTATCAGCCCCATAGAATAGCCTCAGTTGGTCCCTGCTCTGCCTACTAGCAGGCTCAGTAGGTTGTTATCAACCATTCGTATCGGTGTGATCAGCAGCTTGTCGCCAACAGAATTTTTTTTTTTTAGCTTTTTTTAAAAAAAAACTTTATTTACAATTTATGTGCTAGTTTGAACAGGATATTAAGAATATTTACAACAAATACATGTAAGACGCATCGGTCATAATTCGGTATTTTAAAATAACTTAGTAAAGTATAAAACCGGAGGGTTTTTGTTGTGGCTGCACTTGATTTAAAAGCCTTTTTTTTAATTTACCAACTTTTTATTGAGTATGATATCAATGATTTACCCCAAATAAATTTAAGAAAAAATTAAGATGTATTTTCTTTTGTGATTGCATGCTAAACAGTTCTGTAAACGTTTTAATATTTTTGATTGAAATAATAAAAATAAGGACGGATCCCGCAAAAACCCAAGAAGAAGAATAAGCTGACGTCATCATATGCGACACTTACACTCCGGTGAGTAAAAACCTGAACCTGTCAAAGTGTTTTTGTACTCTAAAACCAAAAATAACTCCAAAGTGTCACGTTATAAAGTTACTGATGGTAGTTTTAGGACTTAATGGCAGTAGGACTGTGATGCGAATGATTGAAGACACGTTTGTAACATTTTTTTCGCCGGAAAATATGCGGTGGAAGCTAGCTAAATTAGCCTCTAGGAGGCTAATTGTACCTGTACACTGTACCTGTTCTTAATACGTTTAATTAGCCATGATAGAGTCACATAATAGTTTTCATATTCATGCTTGTTGTTGCCACTTTGTAAAATTGGAGGGTTGCTAAAAACATCAGTGCCCCTAGGCTGTGATGATCTTTAAAGTTTTGTTTATGAACCCTGTCTGAATACACTGATTGCATTTAGGTCATTTACTTGAATTAAAAACGAACTTGCATTAGTACAGGCACATTTCTTTCCTCCTGTTTATGTTATTTATTGCTGTTACAAGCCAGATGAAGAGTAGTAAAGAGCTGAGAACCTGATCTTTGAACAGACAGAGACCATAGGTCAGGAGCAGCCTGCTTACTGCTTACTGAGGAGCATCCAATGATGACACCAGAGAACCAGGAAGATAATGTGATAGTGCTTGATCTGGATCTGTTTCTCCTCCTGTTGTCCCATCCTCTCAGTCTTTTCAGAAGAAGAAAAGACCCCAAAGCATCTCTCCAGCTGCCTCTCCTCCCACTTTGTCATCTGCATTCATGTCACCTGCTGACCATGCCGTCTCCTTAAGTCAGGGTGGCGTAAGTTTTGTTTTCTTTACATTCATCCATTTTCTTACACCTTTGTCCCTAGTGGCAACCCAGGACAGGTTGCCAGTTGCCTGTCGCAGGGCAACACAGAAACAGCCAGGACACACAACCGTGCACACACACACACACACACACACACGCACACACACTCACACCTAGGGAGAATTTAGAGAAACCAATTAACCTGATAGTCATGTTTCTGGACTGTGGGAGGAACCCGGAGAACCCGGAAAGAACCCACCATGCACAGGGAGAACATGCAAACTCCATGCAGAAAGACCCTTGGCCGGGAATCGAACACAGAAGAAAACTGAACTCGCGTCTAGCCCTAAAATGTCAAAATTCTCACAGAAACAGAAAACCTATAGAGACCGTTTATAAGCAAAGACAACTTGTTTTGGGCTTAGTTTCCATTTCTGTGGCCATTGTAAAGTGGTTAAAATGAATGTTAAACTAATTTGAGAAAATGTGTAAAGTTTAGAAGGATTATAAAATATGACAGTCACCACACTAGTTTTCAGTTCTCAAGTGTACACGCTTTGACTTTATTTCTTTTTTTTATTATTGTTTTTTTCCTTTTCTTGTTATTTAGGTTGGTGGAAATGTAGTACACAAAAACAATCCCTGGGCGTAGAACTAATGCGGTAAGTCAAAAAATTTAACTAATCCACCCTGTGACAGTATATCCCCACTCCAGTCAAACATGCCTAGGTACACTGAGAGACATTGCCACGCGTGAAGATGAGTAGGTGGGGGTGGGAGCGGTGATAAGTGGGGAGGTGGTCTGCAAAAAATAAGCACAATTAAAGCCACAAAGTTTACTCATAAACTTTGTGGCTTTAATTACTGACCTAATTAAAGCCACAATTAGAAACTTGGAGAAAATTACCAAGTTTCTCCGATAGTATTTTTCCACCTTTTTTTTTTTTTTTTTTTGCAAATACATTAGGACAAACAATATCCAGTTCCCTTTCTGAGGAGTACCACCAAATTCAGTTTGTTTGAACAATAAAAACCTTTTTTTCCCCTTGGGAACAAGAAAAAAAATATATTTGTCTTTATTTTTTTATGAGGACAAAAACGGGCATCACAACAGGAATCAGTAGTACTTATACCACATAAGTCACAACATCTTTGGGTGAAACAAATTCATACAAAAAAGTCAGCATTTGCACAGAAACATAGAAATATAGAGATAGAACTCCAAATATCATAATTAGGCCGCTTATCAGCAAAGGAATGCTGATTTTGATATTTGGACTTTTTAAAGGTGATTCAACACATTATTTAACACTGTGCCTTTTATAATTCACATAAGCTGGAAATTAAATCTGAAACTGTCACTTTTTTTCTGTTTTGATTTTTAGACTTTTCTAAGAAACTGAAGTACTACGAGAAATTTTTATTGTTTGTGTAGTGGTAAAAATGACTACAGTCAGTTTATCATTTAACACTTAATAAGTCAAGATAATATTGTATCTTTGGGACAAAACAAGATATAAGTACTAGCTGGCATTTGGGTGGATGTAGGCAGAGAAAATACTTTGGCTACATTATCTCCTTTTAAAGTCAGGTACACAACTTAGAAAGAGAGATTTGTGAACTTTACAGCACAAAAAAAATCCACATCCTAATTTTATTGCTGTTCTTTTCTAGCTGAAAAATCTGGGATGATACCTGGGAACCTGCAAGTAAATCCTCTCATGTTGCTGTCCCCCTACTGCCACTTCCTTCAGACAGCGAATAAGTCCTTCGATGATGTTACTTTTTCTTTTTTGTATTACACAGTATTAATTTCTTTTCCTTTTTTTACTGAAGTTTGACCATTTTACAAAGTTTTATGTGTAATATTGTTTTCGTCCATGCACTGAAATGAATGTGGTTGTAATATAGTACTTATGTAAACTTATGTTGGGCTGTTTACTGACACATTTTTGTCAAGTTCTGTTAAAGAGTAAGTGAGGCTGATTGAGTCACTGCATCAGTCAGGTATTGTGTCTGTATTAAGTCTTGAAATTTAGAACAGAATTGTTTGTAGATTTTGTTCAGTAAATATGACCTAAAGTCTTAAAAACTTAAAACATGGTATTGTACACATTTCTTTTTGAGTGTTTTTAATGTTGATGTGGATGTACAAAGTAAAGTCTATAACAGGGGTGTACAAAGTCGGCACTCATCCTGCATGTTTTAGTTTTCTCCCTGGTTTGACACACCTGCATCAAATGATGGCTCATTAGAGGCCTAAGGAGAACATTGACTTGCTCAGGAGGTTGTTGCAAGCACTGGGGAGAGAACTAAAACTTGCAGGATGTCGGCCCTCGAGGACCGACTTTGGACACCCCTGGTCTATAATAACAAAATAAGCACAACTTGATTTTAATATAACTAATTGGAAGTGTTTTTTATCTCAAAGCTATAATTTTAATATCTTTTTTGTTTCATGGATTTTGTCAATCAAGACTGTATTTGCAAAATAGTATAATAAAATTGCTTTCAAATGCAGTACATTTATTTTCAAACACAGCAACTTTAAGTAAAGTTATTGATGAAGAGCATGATAAAAATACATTGTAATGTCCAGATCAACTGACTGTATTAGAACAACACATTTTAATAAGCCTATGCCACAAATGCCATACATAATTTTGAAGAACACACAAAAATATAAATTTGCATATATAAATATATATATATATAAAGAGAGAGTGAGAGAGATCTATATCCATAGATAAGCTGGAATACATTATGGAAGATCAAGTCTGAAACATGACATATATATATATATATATATATATATATATATATATATATATATATCTCAGGTCATGTTTCAGACTTTATCTTCCATAATGTATTATCATAAACCACACAAAATATTATAAGCATTCCAGCTCCGCATAGTTAGTTCTAGAAATTATTGTACGGCTGCTCGGCGGGAATCTGAAGTGGAACGCAGCCATCCTACGGCAGACTGATTAAGAGAAGAAAGGAACACTGACAGCACGTTGTGGGAGGTGGAGGGTAATAAGGTTTTCAATAAGATGACAACCTTTTTTGTCTGTTGCCAAATAAGATCAAGGTCAACGATACACTCAGAAATGTTACTTCAAAATGTAGTGAAACTGGTCGATTGATACAGAAAGAGTCATCATAGGATTCATAAAGACTTTGTGCCTGACAAGCTGGCCATCATTGTAGGCTGGCCAAGGTAGCCCTGTGTGTTGTCTTTAAGGCATGACGCAAGGTTAAACTGTGTAACAGATTCGTTTCCTACACACTTGTAGAAGTGTGTGAAGCTATTTGCTATGTGTTGTGTTCAATGTAATCAGGATTTACACATAAAAAAAAATCACTAATCTCAAATTGAGTGGTAGAGATGGCTTCATCTTCAAATGCTTTATGAAAGTACTGGTTTAAAGATGCATTTTCTCTAGAATTGAGCTCTGTAGCCCAACTCTAAATCTGCTCTGGTGGGAAAAGATTGATTTGCCTGATGGTGTCTCAGGCCTCTGTGGTTTATTTCATCATTTCATAAGCTTGCAGAGAAAAGGCATAAAGAATTCTTTATGTTAAATTGTGTCCATCTAATTGTAGGTGAAATAGAGGTCTACACCTTTTGGTTTGTAAATGCATCCAAATGCCAAGTTAATGTTGTACATTTCATTAAGATTATTTCACTAAGTTGGGACCCTCTCTTTTAAAAAAGAAATCATGTCCAAATCTGAAGTATTTAAACTAAAAGACACCGACAGTAAGTTTTTCTACCAAACCTTAGTCGGCTTCCTTTTTCACCTGTCAACTGTTGAACATAGACATGTTTAAATAACACCAGGTCTTTGTAGGCAATTATAACTAATTTTCATATGTCCTTAAAGAGTACCTAAAAGCTGAACAACTTATTTCTCCTGATAATTTCTTGAAACCACTTATTTGTCCAACATGTTAATATGCTTCATTACTGACTTGTCATGAGCTGAAAGATACAGAAAATGTCCTGAAGAATCCACTAAATTAGATGTTTTGTTAGATGTTATGTCATTAAACAAAATCATACCTGAATGCCGCATTAAAAAAATCACTTTGACAAGCACTGAAATTTTATTTTACTTGTTTCTTTTTAATAAAGACATTGACAGACAAAGTGAACTGCATTCAATTGACCAAGGATAAGAAATTGTTCCACCAGTACACACTTTGTGCATTCTTTGGATTAAGAAATAAGTCAGAGCTGCACATATTAATAAAAAAATTAAATAAAATTAGAAGATCCAAAGATATGTCTTGGTTATGTTAATTACTACAGAATCACTGAGACTGCTTAACATAGTACTGTAGCCATTTAGCTGCTTAACATAAGCACAAGTGTTATTATTCCACTTGAAGTAAAAATAGTAAACTATTAAATTAACTACAATTTCTCTCATTACCTAGAATATACACTAGAAGTGCAGAACAATAAGTGAAAAAGAAACACACTCAATGAGATTCCTGTGGAAGTAATTACAGCTCTAGTGAGCCCTTTCAGAAAGTACAAAGGCACAAACAAATTAACTATTTAAAAAAAAGAATCAACAAGATAAAACACTGCCCATTTGGAAACACGAAAGCACAAGAACAAATTGTAAGGTGTCTCTTTGTAACTTATGAGCAAATTATATATATATATATATAAAATAAAAAAAAACAAATTCCCTTCTCACCCTCCGCGGGTGGTCTGTTTCATCCTCTGAGCTCGGGTCCTCTACCAGAGGCCTGGGAGCTTGAGGGTTCTGCGCAGTATCTTGGCTGTGCCTAGAACTGCACATTTCTGGACTGAGATGTCTGATGTTGTTCCTGGGATCTGTTTGAGCCACTGCTCCAGTTTGGGGGTGACTGCCCCGAGGGCCCCGATGACCACAGGCACCACTGTGGTCTTCACCTTCCAGGTCTTTTCCAGTTCCTCCCTGAGGCCCTGGTATTTCTCCAATTTCTCATGCTCCTTTTTCCTGATGTTGTAGTCACTTGGTATTGCTACATCCACCACAACGGCTTTTCTCTGTTCTTTATCCACCACCACAATGTCCGGTTGGTTCGCCATTACCATCTTGTCTGTCTGGATCTGGAAGTCCCACAGGATCTTAGCTCGGTCATTCTCCACCACTTTTGGGGGTGTTCCCCACTTTGATCTCGGGGCTTCCAGTCCATATTCTGCACAGATGTTCCTGTACACTATGCCCGCCACTTGGTTATGTCGTTCCATGTACGCTTTCCCTGCCAGCATCTTGCACCCTGCTATTATGTGCTGGACTGTCTCAGGGGCCTCCTTGCACAACCTACACCTTGGGTCTTCTCTGGTGTGGTAGATCTGAGCCTCTATTGCTCTGGTGTTTAGGGCCTGTTCCTGGGCGGCCAGGATGAGAGCCTCTGTGCTGTCCTTGAGTCCAGCTTTCTCCAGCCATTGGTAGGTTTTCCTGACATCAGCCACTTCAGTTATTTGTCGGTGGTACATCCCATGTAGGGGCTTGTCCTCCCATGATGGTACTTCCAGCACCTTGTCTTCTGTTCCCCATTGCCTGAGACATTCGCTGAGGCTTTGTCCTTGATGTATTTATGGATCTTGGATGTTTCATCCTGGACAGTGGCTCTCACACTCACTAGTCCTCTGCCTCCTTCCTTACGGCTCGTGTACAGTCTCAGGGTGCTGGATTTGGGGTGGAACCCTCCATGCATGGTTAGTAGCTTCCTAGTCTTAACATCCGTGGCCTTCATCTCTTCCATTGGCCAGCTAATTATTCCGGCAGGGTATCTGATTACTGGTAAGGCATAGCTGTTTATTGCACGGATCTTGTTCTTGCTATTGAGCTGGCTTCTCAGGACTTGCCTTATTCGTTGGAGGTATTTGGCTGTGGCTCCTTTCCTTGTGACCTCATCGAGGTTGCCATTTGCTTGTGGTATTCCCAGGTACTTGTAGCTGTGCTCTATGTCTGCTATTGTTCCTTCTGGGAGTGAGACCCCTTCTGTGTGGGCGACCTTCCCTCTCTTTGTAACCATCCGACCACACTTCTCTAGTCCGAATGACATCCCAATGTCAGTGCTGTAGATCCTGGTGGTGTGGATCAGTGAGTCGATGTCTCGCTCGCTCTTGGCGTACAGCTTGATGTCATCCATGTAGAGGAGGTGACTGATCGTGGCCCCATTCTTGAGTCGGTATCCGTAGCCAGTCTTGTTGATGATTTGGCTGAGAGGGTTCAGGCCTATGCAGAACAGCAGTGGGGACAGAGCATCTCCTTGGTATATGCCACATTTGATGGACACTTGTGCAAGTGGTTTGCAGTTGGCTTCAAGGGTGGTTTTCCACAGCCCCATCGAGTTTGCAATGAAGGCTCTTAGAGTCCTATTGATGTTGTACATCTCTAAGCATTCAATGATCCAAGTGTGTGGCATTGAGTCATAGGCTTTCTTGTAATCAATCCAAGCGGTACACAGGTTGGTGTGTCGGGTTTTGCAGTCTCGGGCGACTGTGTGGTCTACAAGGAGTTGGTGTTTGGCTCCTCTGCTATTTATGCCTATGCCCTTCTGTGCCTTGCTCATGTATTTATCCATGTGCCCGCTTAGCCCCGGTAACCATCACTGTGGCAGATGTCCAAGACAGAGTCTCGGGTATGAAAAACTGGACAGCACCAGGACCTGACATGATCCATGCCTACTGGCTTAAGAAACTCACTGCCCTCCATGAGCGACTGGCAGCTCAACTGAACCAGCTGCTACAAAATGGGACTCACCCTGAATGGTTAACTGAAGGGCGCACAATCCTGATACAGAAGGAACCCTCGAAGGGTTCAGTCCCATCCAACTATCGGCCAATAACCTGTCTCTCTACAACATGGAAGCTCATGTCAGGCATCATAGCGGCTAAGATAAGCGGGCACATGGATAAATACATGAGCAAGGCACAGAAGGGCATAGGCATAAATAGCAGAGGAGCCAAACACCAACTCCTTGTAGACCACACAGTCGCCCGAGACTGCAAAACCCGACACACCAACCTGTGTACCGCTTGGATTGATTACAAGAAAGCCTATGACTCAATGCCACACACTTGGATCATTGAATGCTTAGAGATGTACAACATCAATAGGACTCTAAGAGCCTTCATTGCAAACTCGATGGGGCTGTGGAAAACCACCCTTGAAGCCAACTGCAAACCACTTGCACTATACCACTATATATATATATATATATATATATATATATATATATATATATATATATATATATATATATATATATATATATATATATATATATATATATATATTTATATATATGTCACTGACAAAGATCTCCACTCTCACACCAGTGTAGATCTTAGCAGAAATGATTACAGACTATTTATTATCAGTCACTACTGAAGTCGTCGCCAAAGGTAACACTCTCTGCTCCTGACAAAGTCTGTAGATCGGGGTGTCCAAAGTTTATCCTAGTGGCCCGGCATCCTGCATGTTTTAGTTCAATCCCTGGTGGTAATAACAACCTTTTCATCTTGTCAACGTTCTTCTTAGGCCTTATGATGGAGCCATCATTTGATGCAGGTGTGTTAAACCAGGAAGAGAACTAAAACATGCAGGATGCCGGGCCTCCAGGACCAACTTTGGGCTCCCCTGCTGTAGATAACACTCTGTTGCCTGCAGCTTCATCTGTTGGTGCTGCAGCTCTCTGAGGATGATGCTCTGGAGACCTCTTGGACTTTTGTCAGTTAGGGCACAGGACAAACCTTTAAAGTTGAACATAAATAAAAATAAAAATACAAAATTTTGATGCTTTAACTTTTTGTATGTTTATGCATTACTTAAAAACCTACTTTTAAATGTACCTACCGATAACAGGCGGGAAACTCCTTTAGATTGTCTTCATAGGATGACAGAGATTTCCAATGATGGTCCAGCAACAAGGATCCTCTTTTCCTCTTCCAGTCTCTTTACTATCATGATGTTATCGATTGCCCTTGTTTTTGTGTGAAGACTGAGAGTCTGAAATGAATTTATGAAAAGGACAAATCAACTCAGTAAAAGTTTAAATTTGTAAGTTTTGGTCAACGCCTGGAGTATCTAGTCACATTATCTGTCAAGTATGACAGTATAAAACATATTAGTGTATGTTTACTTACCACTGTGTGATTGCTGCCACGGCAATGTTGTGTCACCGGACAGGATTTCTTCCAAAGACAGAACTTCTGTGTCTGTATCAGTCTTCAAGTGACCAACATCTTCTAAAGCCGATGCCAAGATGTTTTCTCCTTTCTGATCTTGCAATGAGCCTTGGCACAAGCTTTGTGTCCATCTGTGTCTGCACAAACATGCACAAACAACATCAACTGTGTCAAAGATCTTTATTCAGTATGTACCAGCAAGGTTATTCAATGCCTGGTCAGTGTTCCTTACATACATTCATGGGCTTTGCCATGGAAAATTGAGAGAAATGGCTTCATTTTAAGCAGGTGTTGGAGCTCAGGACAGCTTTTTGTTAGTTTTCAAGTTATGTCCAGTACTTGCATGTTACATACATGGAAAAAAATTGATTGTCTGTTGGCCAGCCTTTGTTGAAAAGAACAAGGGTTATGTAAAATCTCATACCCTATCTAAGAGCACTAAGCAGCACTCCATGTATACACACCGCTAGCTCCAAGCCTCCTCATCCAGTTTGCTGTTGGATCTGTGAGAAATTTCCCTGGCTGCTGACCATTGCCCACCACAAAATCTAGAATGCATACAATTCAGTCAGGCATGCTGTTATTATAGGCTAAAAGGTTACTGTTATTATACATTTACAATCTGCAGTCTTACATTTTTGGTTGATTTATGTATACAGTCCACAAATTTTTCTACGTTTTCATCCTTGGCTATGAAAAGGTCCTGAAATATAGCCTGTTCGTCCAATCTGAAAAACAAGCAATAAAATACACTTCATGAGGTGTTATAGTCCAAAGGTAGTGAACATCACTAACATATACAAAGAATTGTTATATTGTACACATTTTACAATACCTTGCTGGATTCTTTAAATGGTAATACTTGCAATTTCCATCCACTGAAACTGAAAGCACATCTGGGTTACAAACTTGACACTTGAAGGGATCCTTCGTCAACATTTTAACTTAAACTTTCTCTTCTTATCGGCCACCATGACTTAAGGAGATGGGATGGTCAGCAGGTGACATGAATGCAGATGTGGCTGATCTTTTGGGGGAGACAGTGGGAGGAGAGGCAGCTGGAGAGGTGTTTCTGGGTCTTTTCTTCTTCTGAAAAGACTGAGAGGATGGGACAACAGGAGGAGAAACAAGAACCAGATCAAGCACTATCACAGTATCTTCCTGGTTCTCTGGTGTAATCATTGGATGCTCCTCAGTAAGCATCCCAGGCTGCTCCTGACATTTCTGTTCAAAGATCAGGTTCTCAGCTCTTTACTTCTCTTCATCTGGCTTGTAACAGCAATAAATAACATAGACAGGAGGAAAGAAATGTGCCTGCACTGATGCAAGTTCATTTTTAATTCAAGTAAATGACCTAGCTGCAATCAGTGTATTCAGACAGGGTTCATAAACAAAACTTTAAAGATCATCACAGCCTAGGGGCACTGATGTTTTTAGCAACCCTCCAATTTTACAAAGTGGCAACAACAAGCATGAATATGAAAACTATTATGTGACTCTATCATGGCTAATTAAACATATTAAGAACAGGTACAGTGTACAGGTACAATTAGCCTCCCAGAGGCTAATTTAGCTAGCTTCCACCGTATATTTTCCGGCGAAAAAAATGTTACAAGCGTGTCTTCAACCAATCGCATCACAGTCCTACTGCCATTAAGTCCTAAAACTACCATCAGTAACTTTATAACATGAAACTCTGGAGTTATTTTTGGCTTCAGAGTACAAAAACATTTTGACAGGTTCAGGTTTCTACTCACCGGAGTGTAAGTGTCGCATAGGATGACGTCAGCTTATTCTTCTTCTTGGATTTTTGCGGGATCCGTCCTTATTTTTATTATTTCAATCAAAAATATTAAAACGTTCACAGAACTGTTTGGCATGCAATCACAAAAGAAAATACATCTTAATTTTTTCTTAAATTTATTTGGAGTAAATCATTGATATTGTAGCAGGAAGAAGCCTGCCCCAGTATTCAAAACACCTGGCCCCTAATCACCTCATGAGGGGTGGAGAGTATAAAGGCAGACTCTCTCACCTTGTTGCTTATGCTGGCATTTGGTCGCGTCATTGGGAAGGTCACTTGGGTAGCGTGCATGTTTTAAAGCTCTACATCAGTAAGTAATGTTTCTCCTTCAGCATAAGACCTACAAATTCAATATTTGACTTAAATTGTTTACATCTAGAAAACCACTGGAAGCTCCTGCTTGGTACTGGGGTGTGGCTGTGATTCACCCTCCCCAGTGCAGTTTTCACATAAAACGGGTATGTATTGTTTTATTGCACCCATACAGCTCCATAACACCAAAAATAACAATTATTTATATATAGCACATATTGGAAAGCTGATCCTCCTGCTGTGGGCTGGAAAGGATCCTCTGGTTTGGGGTAAAGTCATCCAGCTCTGGTAGGTGACAATGGTTTCCTCTGCCTTCCATTGTCTGAAAATCACCTACTAACCTTTTGATTTAATTCCAGCTCTGTCACTGCTGCAGCTCACTGGAGACCCTGCTGTTTTGTTTCAGTATTTTCTTTCATTTTTTTTGGTTACTTTATCTTGCTTCATTGGTTAGCTGTTTTATTGTCGCAACTGCTTTGTTAATTTGTTTGGTTTCTTTAGTTTTGGGTCTTCTTTGGTTTGAATTTGTTACTTTGGAACATTCTATTGTTTTGTGTACCCTCCAGCTTCACTGCAGGAAGCAGCCATGGATTGTTTTAAACTATTCTATTAAAACATTGATTATTTTAATTGGTTAGGTTGGAGGTAACCTCATTTTAGTCTTTGGCCAAGTGTAAATTGTAGTAATTGTGTTTTTTTTGTATTTGCTTGTTTGACCCCAACCCCTTGTCTCCAGGCTGAGAGCTGACGGTAGTGGGAGGGGCCTCCTGGGAGACTGGAACTGTGTTGTGCGAGTGGCCGGTGTTGGGGTTTCTTCACGATTGAATGCCTGTTCACAAGTGTTTGGGGTGATTTATTTTGGATTTATACATTTATTTTAGGAACCAGTTCCCATTTGGACCGTCCTCCCCCTGCTGGTAGGCCTCAGTACTGTACACCCCCTTCCTATTGTGTTCCTTATGTTGTGATTGTCTACTTTTTAACATGAAATAATAAATGTAATCCCATTTTTTTGGAAAAGTCTTGTTCTCTGTGGTCACGAACCTCGAGCCTACTGGCAGTATATTTCCTTGGGTGCAATTCCCAAGGTGGCGTTGTTGACAACTTCTGGTTACCCTGCTGTGAGGAGCAGAGTACCAGACTCCTACCCTAGTGTTGCCACAATCTGGCGTTGTTGGCAGGATTCCTTTGAGAACAGACATTCCACTTGTGTTTTTTTTTTTTCTCTTCTCCTTCTTCGGTTTGTATTTATTGTTTGAAACAAAGCAGCAGTGTTTCCCATACGTGGGTCCAGAACTCCTGGGCATCTCTTGTGTAAAATTGTAGCTATGGAAGAAGAGTTGCAGGAGTTAAAGGAGGTAATCTTGCAGCTAAGGGCAGAGAATGAGAGGCTGAGATGTGGACAAGCTTCACTTGCACCTGGTGCAAGTGCTGAGCCTCCCACTCCATCTGCGTCGTCTTCTAATGCTGGTGTCCAACCGATGGAGAGGTTGGTGCTTGTTCCCCGGGATAGAAAATGTCCCTTTTTCAGAGGAAGAAAAGGTATCGGTTTGGTGGAGTGGTTAGAGGAAGTGCAGGCTTGTATGAGAGCCCGTCACCTATCAGAGTTGGATCAGGCCTTTTTCTTATTTGACCACCTAGAGGGAGAGCCACATGAGGAAATTAAATTCCGTCCCAGGGCAGAAAGAGAGGATCCAGCCAAAATAATTGCTGTGCTTGAGGAGCTGTATGGATGTTCAGACTCGTATGTTGCCCTGCAGGAGGCTTTCTTTTCTCGGCGGCAGCAAGAAGGAGAAACATTACAAGAGTTTTCTCTTGCATTAATGAGTTTAATGGCCGCTGTTAAGCAGCAAGCCCCAGGTGACATTCCTAATGCTGAAGTGTTACTGCGTGACCAATTTGTTGAGCATGTCATCGATGGCTCACTACGTCGTGAGTTAAAGCAGTTTGTGCGTGTAAAACCGACAGCCACATTGTTAGATGTCCGGGCTGAAGCAATCAGGTGGGAGCGTGAGGGGATGTCTGGAGGTGTTAGGGGCCGCAGTCACTCTGTTCCATCAGTTCTTGGATTGCAATATGGGGTGCAGTGCCCCCAGCAGATGACTAACTCGCATTTAACATCAGAGTTGACTGAAATAAGGGAGATGATGAAGCTACAGCAAGAGCAGCTAAACAAACTCACCCAAAGTGTCTCATCACTGCAAGGTCATCGGCAGACCCGTTCCACTTTATACCAGGGCCCTGCCATTTGCAGACGTTGCCAGCAGCCGGGTCACTTTGCTAGAGAATGTGATGGTGTTCGTGTTGCCCCTCCCCAGTCCACTCCACAAACCCAACTGTCTGCCAGGCAATCCCATCGTGGCCCACAGTCGGAAAACTAATGCCCGCCGAATTGCAGAGCCACAGTTTTGGCGGTGGACTTTCTGGCTCGGAGGCTTCCAAGCTTATGTCATCTTGTCCCCAGTTGGAAGTGAAAATGGGAGGAGTATTGGTTCCTTGTTTGTTGGATACTGGTTCCATGGTGTCTACGATCACTGAAAGCTTCTTTCACCAACATTTTGAACCATGGGGTATAGATAAGCTTCAAACATGTAACTGGCTACAGCTTAGGGCTGCTAATGGATTAGCTATACCATATATTGGCTACCTAGAACTTGAGGTTGAACTTTTGATAAAACTATGATGCACTGTGGTGTGTTGGTGGTTAAAACACCCCAGTGGGTGGTTCATCTCACCTTCCTGGTGTCTTGGGAATGAATGTTATCAGCAAATGCTACAGAAAACTTTTTGGACAACATGGTTTGGCTTTATTTGACCTGCCAGTGTTATCTCAGGCCTCTGAGCCTGTTCGGCAGGCCTTGCATCAGTGCCACCTGACTAGTGTGAAGGCCTCAGGTGGAGCTCCTGGAATTGCCAGAGTGGGTGGTAAAAGGGCTTGTCGGATCCCTGGTGGCATGATGAAACTGGTTGCAGCAACCTGCTCTCAAAAATATGCAGGCACGAGTGCATTGTTTGAGCCTTTGGAGTCTGGCTTACCAGCCGGATTGCTTGCCTCACCTGCTCTGGTTAGGGTGGAGAATGGCATTGCTGACATTCTGGTCATCAATGTGGGTTGTGCCGATGTGCTTCTTTATCCCCGAACCAGGGTTGGTACCCTGGTTGAAGTCACTATGGCAAGCTTGCCAGCTGGTGTAACAGAGGTGTCGCCCTGTGCTGTAACCATGGCCTCCCAGTCCGTTTCCGAGGTGGCACTGGATCTGCTGAAGGATGTGGACGTGTCAAGTTTGTCAGCAGATAACCAGGAGAAGGTGAGGTCTCTTCTTAAACAGTATACATCAGTTTTCTCAGCCCATGATGGAGATTTAGGTTGCACTAACCTGATTGCTCATGAGATTCCTCTCATGGATGATGCCCCTGTTCGCCAGCGCTTCAGACGGATTCCTCCATCTGATTATGATGTGGTAAAGGAACATATTAACCAACTTCTGAACACTCGGGTAATCAGAGAAAGTTGCAGCCCATATGCATCCCCAATAGTCTTGGTAAGAAAAAAAGATGGGAACCTTAGAATGTGTGTTGACTATAGGCAACTTAATAGTAAAACAAGGAAAGATGCCTTCCCTCTTCCTCGGATTGAAGAATCTTTAGATGCACTGACAGGCGCATGTTGGTTTTCCACCCTGGATTTAGCCAGCGGCTATAACCAGGTCCCAGTGGCTGAACAAGATCGAGGTAAAACTGCTTTTTGCACCCCTTTTGGGTTGTTTGAGTGGAACCGCATGCCATTTGGCCTGTGTAATGCTCCTAGCACTTTTCAGCGACTGATGCAAAGAATCTTTGGCGATCAGCAGTGCCAGTCTCTGCTGCTTTACTTGGATGACATTGTGGTGTTCTCCGCTACCATAGATGAGCACTTGGATAGGCTGAAGGTGGTGCTGGGGAGGCTGCAGAAAGAGAATCTTAAGGTAAAGTTGTCAAAGTGTGCCTTTTTCCAACAAGAGGTCCATTACCTGGGTCATGTCATTTCTGATAAGGGTGTCTCCACAGATCCAAGTAAGGTAGAAGTGGTGGCCAATTGGCAACCCCCAAGTACCATCTCAGAGCTGCGTTCGTTTTTGGGTTTCGCCAGTTACTATCGTCGGTTTGTGGAGGGATTTGCCAAGTTGGCTGCACCACTTCATAAACTAGTAGCTGAAAGTGGAAGTACCAAGCTCAAGAAGAAACGGGACCAAGGGGTCCTGGATCATTGGACTGAGGTTTGTCAAAACAGTTTTGAGGCGCTGAAGAAAAAGCTTACCACTGCACCTGTCCTAGCTTATGCTGACTTCTCTATCCCATTTATACTGGAAGTTGATGCGAGCCATGGTGGGCTAGGGGCTGTGCTTTCACAGGAGAAAGAAGGTAAAGTGAGACCAATAGCTTATGCTAGCAGAGGACTGAGACCTCCGGAACGGAATATGGCCAATTATAGCTCTATGAAACTAGAGTTTTTGGCACTCAAATGGGCCATGACCGAAAAGTTTCGTGAGTATTTGTTGGGTCATAAGTGTATTGTCTACACGGACAATAACCCACTTAGCCACCTCTCCTCTGCTAAGCTTGGTGCTACAGAGCAGCGCTGGGCAGCGCAGCTAGCGTCTTTTGACTTTGACATAAAATACCGTTCAGGTAAAAGTAATAAGAATGCAGATGCACTGTCTCGCCTGCACTCTCCTGGGGTACAAGATCTGGAAGCTATGCTTCCAGGTACTTTGCTTCCTAAGCCTTTGCAGCAAGCTTTGGGGAAAAAGGACTCTGAGGTAACTCAGGCCACCATTACAGCTTTCCCTCAGTATACGCGTCCTGATCTTTGTGCTCTCCAGCAGAATGACCCTGTATTGCAGGAAATCTTGAACTTCTGGAGGCAGAAAAGGCGTCCAACTCATCAGGAACGCAAGAATTTGTCGCCGCCTGCTTTAGTTCTACTGAGGCAATGGGATCGGCTGGTGGAACGTGATGGAGTTCTGTACCGCCAGGTTTTCCTCCCTAGAACCACAGAGGGAACACTGCAGGTATTGCTGCCTGCTGCTTTACATGAGGAGGTTCTAACAGAGGTCCACCAGAGACATGGACATCAGGGTGTCGAGAGAACGTTGGAGTTGCTCCGGCTCCGCTGTTATTGGCCAGGCATGTCTGGTAAGGTGGCACTGTGGTGCCGTAACTGTGAGAGATGTCAAGTTGCAAAGGATGTTCAGCCAGCTGTATATAGTTTCATGGGGCATTTGTTGGCTTCACGGCCAAATGAGATCCTGGCCATGGACTACACGGTGTTGGAGCCTTCTCGTAATGGTTTGGAGAATGTTCTTGTTTTGACGGATGTTTTCAGCAAGTATACATTAGCAGTCCCCACACGTGACCAACATGCATCCACGGTGGCACAGGTTTTGGTGACGGAGTGGTTCTCAAAGTTTTGCGTCCCAGCTCGTATTCACTCAGATCAGGGACGAAACTTTGAGAGCACCTTGATCCGACAGTTGTGTGGCCTCTATGGTATTGAGAAGTCCCGCACCACACCATACCATCCTGCCGGTAATGGGCAGTGTGAACGATTTAATCGGACGCTACACAATTTGTTGCGCACCCTACCGGTGTCCCGTAAACGGGACTGGTGTTCTTGTTTACCACAACTTCTATATTCTTACAATACCACACCTCATCAGGCCACAGGAGAGTCCCCATTTTTCTTGATGTTCGGCCAGGAGCCGAGATTACCAGTTGACTTTCTGTTGGGGAGGGTTCAGGATCCTGTAGGTGGCAGTGTCCATGAATGGATCCAGGAGCACCAAAGCCGGTTACAGGTTGCTTTTGAGGGTGCTAGGGAACGTTTGAAGGAGGCTGCCAAGCGTAGAGGAGAGAAGAATGATCGGTGTGTGAAAGATGCTCCATTGAAAGAGGGGCAGTTTGTATTACTGCGACAGCTCGGCGTAAGGGGGCGCCACAAGATCCACGACATATGGGGTTCTGTAGTGCATAAGGTTCTCAAGGCACCTAAGGAAAGGGGCTCTGTGTACACTATTGCACCAGTGGATGATGAGTCAAAGGTTAAAAATGTTCACCGTACCATGTTGAAACCAGTGGTTTGGACTGGGTCTCCAGTTGGGTCCGTCCTTAGCTCGCCCTTACCTGATCGTTTGCCATCAGAGGAAGATCTGTCAGGGGAAGATGATTTCTTGGTTGTGCTTGCAGAGTTATCTCCCCCAGTACAGGATGCTGCAGTGACCCAACAAACTCCTCATCCATTGGCTACAGTTCAACAAGATCAAGAACTGCCTGGTCCTTCTAGGATGCAGGGCCCCTTGGAGATGGCGCTGCCATCGTCCTCCCAGCCAGCTACTGATAGGGGAAGTGTGCGGCGAACCCAGAGGTCAACTGCAGGTCAGCACTCAAATGTGCATCATCTCCCTAGACCAGTAAGGGGTCCTGAACAGCAAGTTGGGAACCCACCTGATCCAGTGTTAAATGTGGTAACGGCTGTTTTTAGACCTTGGTGTTAGCTGGCTTTTGGCTTAATCGTCGGGGCGACGATTCTTTTGGGGGGGGTGGAATGTAGCAGGAAGAAGCCTGCCCCAGTATTCAAAACACCTGGCCCCTAATCACCTCATGAGGGGTGGAGAGTATAAAGGCAGACTCTCTCACCTTGTTGCTTATGCTGGCATTTGGTCGTGTCATTGGGAAGGTCACTTGGGTAGCGTGCATGTTTTAAAGCTCTACATCAGTAAGTAATGTTTCTCCTTCAGCATAAGACCTACAAATTCAATATTTGACTTAAATTGTTTACATCTAGAAAACCACTGGAAGCTCCTGCTTGGTACTGGGGTGTGGCTGTGATTCACCCTCCCCAGTGCAGTTTTCACATAAAACGGGTATGTATTGTTTTATTGCACCCATACAGCTCCATAACACCAAAATAACAATTATTTATATATAGCACATATTGGAAAGCTGATCCTCCTGCTGTGGGCTGGAAAGGATCCTCTGGTTTGGGGTAAAGTCATCCAGCTCTGGTAGGTGACAATGGTTTCCTCTGCCTTCCATTGTCTGAAAATCACCTACTAACCTTTTGATTTAATTCCAGCTCTGTCACTGCTGCAGCTCACTGGAGACCCTGCTGTTTTGTTTCAGTATTTTCTTTCATTTTTTTGGTTACTTTATCTTGCTTCATTGGTTAGCTGTTTTATTGTCGCAACTGCTTTGTTAATTTGTTTGGTTTCTTTAGTTTTGGGTTTTCTTTGGTTTGAATTTGTTACTTTGGAACATTCTATTTTGTGTACCCTCCAGCTTCACTGCAGGAAGCAGCCATGGATTGTTTTAAACTATTCTATTAAAACATTGATTATTTTAATTGGTTAGGTTGGAGGTAACCTCATTTTAGTCTTTGGCCAAGTGTAAATTGTAGTAATTGTGTTTTTTTTGTATTTGCTTGTTTGACCCCAACCCCTTGTCTCCAGGCTGAGAGCTGACGGTAGTGGGAGGGGCCTCCTGGGAGACTGGAACTGTGTTGTGCGAGTGGCCGGTGTTGGGGTTTCTTCACGATTGAATGCCTGTTCACAAGTGTTTGGGGTGATTTATTTTGGATTTATACATTTATTTTAGGAACCAGTTCCCATTTGGACCGTCCTCCCCCTGCTGGTAGGCCTCAGTACTGTACACCCCCTTCCTATTGTGTTCCTTATGTTGTGATTGTCTACTTTTTAACATGAAATAATAAATGTAATCCCATTTTTTTGGAAAAGTCTTGTTCTCTGTGGTCACGAACCTCGGGCCTACTGGCAGTATATTTCCTTGGGTGCAATTCCCAAGGTGGCGTTGTTGACAACTTCTGGTTACCCTGCTGTGAAGAGCAGAGTACCAGACTCCTACCCTAGTGTTGCCACAATATCATACTCAAAAAAAGTTGGTAAATTAAAAAAAAGGCTTTTAAATCAAGTTACAGCCACAACAAAAACCCTCCGGTTTTATACTTTACTAAGTTATTTTTAAATACCGAATGATGACCGATGCCTCTGACATTTATTTGTAGTAAATATTCTTCATATCTTGTTCAAACTAGCTCATAAATTGTAAATAAAGGTTTTTTTTAAAAAGCTAAAAAAAATTGTAAAAGAAAGTTCTATCGGCGACAAGCTGCTGTGATCACCGATATGAATGGTTGATAACAACCTACTGAGCCTGCTAGCAGGCAGAGCAGGGACAAACTAAGACCATTCAATGGGGCTGATAACCACTGATAATGGCCATTCTATGGGATGATAACATTCAAAGCGGGTGCAATTTTCAGCCTTATTAGATGTTAGATAGTTCCGACATGCTGAGAAGCAGTAGATCTGGCTGTTTCCAACTGGAATCAGAGCTAAATCTTATTTTTCAAGAGATCAGAAGGTAGAAAGCCAAAAAAGCTTTAACTCAGCGAAAGAAGTGAAAAATTTACTTTCTGTGATTTCACAGCTCTACATTCAATTTCAGCTGTATTAGATAGTGGATAGTTATGAAATGCTGAGAAGCAGTAGATCTGGCATTTTCAAACTGGAATCAGGTCTTAATCCTATATTTCAAGAGCGCAGAATTGAAGAAGCCAAAAACACTTTATCTCAGCGAAAGAAGTGGAAAATGGACTACCTGTGATCTCGCAGTTTTACTATCAGTTTTCAACCTTATTAGATGTTGGATAGTTCCGAAATGCTAAAAAGCAGTAGATCTGGCAGATAAAAACTGGAATTAGTTTTTAATCTTATTTTTCAAAAGAGTAGCAGGCAAGAAGCCAAAAACGCTTTATCTCATTGAGAGAAGTGAAAAATCTGTGATGTTGAAGCTCCTCATTCAATTTTAAGCTGTATTACATGTCGGATGGTTCCGACATGCTGAGAAGCAGAAGATCTGTCTGTTTCAAACTGGAATCAGGTCTTAAACTTATGTTTAAGAGAGCAGCAGGCAAAAACCTAAAACGCTTTATCTCAGCGAGAGAAGTGAAAAATGGACTATCTGTGATTTCGCAGCTCCACATTAAATTTCAGGACCCTGGGGGAGCTTAAACCGAACCATAGCCCAAACCGGCCATTTCCATTAAATAGCCCATGCTTCCGTATGTCTGGGCCCACTTCTCCAGCACCGGGACCACTCACGGAGCTTCCGAGCCTAGGCATCGGCTCCGGGTTCCCGGCCTTACCCCGGTCAAAAGTCCCCGTGGCTCTAAGACCCTGGGGGAGGTTAAACCCACCCCTAGCCCAAACCGGCTATTTCCATTAATAGCCCATGCTTCCGTAGGTCCGGGCCAGGTTCTCCAGAACCGGGACCACTCACGGAGGTTCCGAGCCCAGGGTTCGGTTCCGGGTACCCGGCCTTACCCTGGTCAAAAATCCCCGTGGCTCTAGAACCCTGGCGGAGTTTAAACCCAACCCTAGCCCAAACTGGCAATTTCTATGAAATAGCCCATGCTTCCGTAATTCCAGGCGCGCTTCTCCAGATCCGGGACCGCTCATGGAGGTTCCGAGCCCATGGATCGTTTCCGGTGACCCCGCCTTTCCCCGACCTGGGGGAGCTTAAACCCAACCCTAGCCCAAACCGGCCATTTCCATTAAATAGCCCATGCTTCTGTATGTCCGGGCCCGGTTCTCCAGAACCAGGACAGCTCACAGAGGTTTCGAGCATAGGTATATCGTTTCCAGGGACCCGCGTTACCCAGGTCAACAAACCCTGTGGCTCTAGGACCCTGTGGGAGCTTAAACCCAACCTTAGCTCAAACCACCCATTTCCATTATATAGCCCATGCTTCCGTAGGTCCGGGACCGCTTCTCAAGAACCGGGACCACTCACGGAGGTTCCGAGCACAGGGTTTGTTTCCAGTGACCACGCCTTACCCCGGTCAAAAACCCCGTGGCTCTATGACCAAGGGGGAGCTTAAACACAACCTTTGCCCAGACCGGCCATTTCCCTTAATAGACGATGCTTACGTAGGTCCGGGCCAGGTTCTCCAGAACCGGGACCACTCACTGAGGTTCCGAGACCAGGGTTCGGTTCTGGGAACCAGGCCTCACCCTGGTCAAAAATACCAGTGGCTCTAGGACCATGAGGGAGTTTAAACCCAACCCTAGCCCAAACCGGCCTTTCCATGAAATAGCCTATGCTTCTGTAGATCCGGGCGCACTTCTCCAGAACCGGGACCGCTCACGGAGGTTCCGAGCCCAGGGTTCGTTCCGCTGACCCTCCTTTCCTCAGTCTGGGGGAGCTTAAACCCAACCCTTGCCCAAACGGCCATTTCCATAAAATAGTCCATGCTTCCATATGTCCGGGCCTGGTTCTAGGGAACCGGGACCACTCACTGAGGTTCCGAGCCCAGGGTTTGTTTCCGGGTACCCGCCTTACCCCGGTCAACAAACACCTTGCCTCTGGGATCCTGGGGGAGCTTAAACCCAAACCTAGCCCAAACCGGCCATTTCCATTAATAGCCCATGCTTCTGTAGGTCTGGGTCAGGTTCTCCAGAACCAGGACCACTCACGGAGGTTCCGAGCCCAGGGTTCGGTTCTGGGAACCAGGCCTCACCCTGGTCAAAAATACCAGTGGCTCTAGGACCATGAGGGAGATTAAACCCAACCCTAGTCCAATCCGGCCATTTCCATGAAATAGCCCATGCTTCCGTAGGTCAAGGCCAGGTTCTCCAGAACCGGGACCGCTCACGGTTGTTCCGAGCCCAGGGTTCATTTCCGGGGACCCCACCTTACTCAGGTCAACAAACCTCTTGGCTCTAGGATCCTGATGGAGCATAACCCATTCCTAGCCCAAACTGGCCATTTCCATGAAAAAAGTAAATAAAGGACTTCTTGGGTTTATGACTGTCCACAGTTAATTTTAAGTTTAGTTAGATGTTGGACAGCTCCGAAATGCTGAGAAGCAGTATATCTGGGTGTTTTAAACTGGAATCAAGTCTAATTCTTATGTTTCGATAGAGTTGAAGCCAAAATCGCTTTATCTCACCGAAAGAAGCCAAAAATGGACTTTTTGGGTTTACGAAGCTCCACAGTTAATTTTCAGTTTAGTTAGATGTTAGACAGCTCCGAAATGCTGAGAAGCAGTATATCTGGCAGTTTTAAACTGGAATCATGTCTAATTCTTATGTTTCAATAGAGTTGAAGCCAAAATCGCTTTATCTCAGCGAAAGAAGTAATAAATGGACTTCTTAGGTTTATGACGCTTGTTACGGTCACTGACCTCTAGGGGCTCTCTTTTTTTTGAGAGAGCTCTGTGTTTTTTGTTTCAGCTCTGCCTGATTGCTGCAGGTGAAGTGTGTTGGGGCTCGTCAGCCGCTATATATAAGCAGCAAGCTGGAGATGCCAGACGTCTCTCTCTCTCTCTCTCCTTTTGTTTGACCTGGGCCATGAGCTGTGACTCTGCTTGAGAGCTTTGTGTGTGTGGACCGACTTAAGTTTGCTGTGAGCAACTCTGTAACTTAACCAAGAAGGTGGAAGCTGGTAGGGGTTCTCTGCCATTTTTGTTGTAACCCGTTTTCTCCTGTTTTTGTGTTAGTAAGGGAGTTTAGGTTTTGTATTTTCTTTTAGTTCTCTGTAGAAAGTGGTTGTTTTATTTTATAGTTGTAAGGGGGTGTTTTGTTTATTATTTTGGCCT
Organism: Poecilia reticulata; assembly: GCF_904066995.2. NCBI lineage: Eukaryota > Metazoa > Chordata > Actinopteri > Cyprinodontiformes > Poeciliidae > Poecilia > Poecilia reticulata. Next base: position 44,402 of record NW_027675157.1, on the reverse strand, counting down.
TGGAGACCCTGAAGATTAAAGCTCCCCTGTGTTTTTTCTTTTTTCCTCCTGTACTTGTTTTAGCGGACTTGTAAAATAAATTATATTTTTGTTACTCATCAACTGTTCGGATTACTTTTTGTTTTATGTTAAAGCCCAGTGCCACAATTTACTTTAGGAATTTTAGGGTGGGGTTGTAACATAAGTGGGGGCTCCTCCGGATTATTTTTGAACATGGCACAGTTTAATTTGGAAGAATTTTTGAGTAATCCTACTGTACAACAGTTTGATGTCTGTAGAAAATATGATTTATATGAAATTGCTTCATACTTGGGTATCCATGTGTCTAAGTCTCTGATCAAACGTGACTTAAAATCTCTTGTCTTTAGTAGCTTAGTTGAGAAAGGAGTACTCGCAGTGGATGTGGACAAAGAAGAGACTACCTTTCCTGGAAGTCCTGATCATTCTGAGGTTTGTGTTGAGGAGGAAGGAGGAAAGACGCCACCTGCTGCTACCAAGCCAGGGGGGGATAAACCACCAGCCTCTCTCCCACGGTTTGAGCCCTTCTCTATTGAATCCTCAAATCCCAGTGTTGAGGCACGTTTGAAGGTACGTCTAGTTCGTCTAGAACTTGAAGCTAAGGAACGGGAACGGAAGGATGAATTTGAGTTCCAGCTTAAATGCAGACAAATTGAAGCTGAAACTGCCATTAAAATGCGTCAACTGGAGCTACAGTCTCAGAAACCAACCCATGTTCTCACTACAGATTCTGGTAGAGATGAAGACAATGTCGGTATTTCACCAGATGAACCTTGCTCTTCTTTAGCACCTTCTACATTTGACATTAGCAAAAATATTGCCCTGGTTCCACCATTCCGAGAGACAGAGGTGGAAGCCTATTTTAATGCGTTTGAACGTATTGCTGTTGCCCTTCACTGGCCCACAGACGTTTGGTCCCTTTTGTTGCAGTGCAAACTGAGTGGTAAGGCACAGGAAGTATGTGCAGCACTCACAATAGAAGACAGTCTTGTGTATAACAAAGTTAAAGCTGCCATACTCCGGGCATATGAGCTGGTACCTGAGGCATACAGGCAGCGGTTCAGAGCCTTAAGAAAATCAACTGCACAAACATTTGTTGAATTTGCAAGAGAAAAAGGAATGCTATTTGACAGATGGTGCCAGGCAACTAAAGCTACTGACTTTAGTTTACTACGTGAGTTGGTATTGTTGGAGGAGTTCAAAAACTGCCTTCCAGATCGTACAGTGTTGTACCTGAATGAGCAAAAAGCTACTACCTTACAAGAGGCTGCTGTTCTGGCTGAAGAATTTGCCCTTACTCACAAAAATGTTTTTGTGTGTAAATCTGACCAACCTTCTCGTGACAAGACATGGAAAGATGTGCCACAATCTCAGGTTAAGAACGCTCCAACTTCCAAATCGGAGAGACAATGTTTTTATTGCCATAAAATGGGGCACATTGTTTCTGACTGTTTGGCCCTGAAACGTAAACAGGCACCCCAACCACCAAAACCAGCAAAAGGGGTTGGGCTAGTCAAAACCCTGAGATCCTCCCCAGATCTCTCAAACCTGAGTGAACCTGATGACTGTTTTAAGCCCTTCATTTTTGATGGTCTTGTCTCCCTAACAGGATTTCCAGAGGATGAGAAACCAGTGAGGATACTGAGGGACACTGGCGGTTCCCAGTCATTTATTCTGTCCAGCCTTCTGCCATTCAACGCTGACACCTCCTGTAATGCAAGTACAATAGTACAAGGAATTGGAATGGCGTATGTACCGGCACCTCTACATCATGTTTACCTAAAATCCAAGTTGGCCTCTGGATTCTTCAAAGTTGCGGTGAGAAACTCATTCCCTGTTCAGGGAGTTGAATTTATAATGGGGAATGATCTTGCTGGAGACAAGGTACTTCCTATTCCTGAGGTGGTGGATAATCCCAGTTGCATGATGGGTGAAGATGAGATGTTGAAGTCCCATCCTGATGTGTTTGCTGTCAGTGCTCTTACCAGGTCTCAAGCTCGCAAGCTGAAGGAAGTAAGCTTGGATGACTCTGTTCTTGGTTTTGCTTTGATGGAGGACAAGCTGCCGGCAGAGGACTTTTCAGAATCGGCGCCTTTCAAGGACAACTTCACTCCAAAGACTGAGGTTTTTCTCCCGCTATCAATATCACGTGAGAGTTTGAGCCAAGATCAGAAAAGTGATGAAACGCTCACTAAATGTTTTGAAGGGGTGAGTGATTCAATAAATAGTGATAAAACCCATAGGTTTTATGTGGAGAATGGATTACTTATGAGAAAATGGATCTCAAGGCCTGCCTTGCAACAGCAGGGTATTGAGGAAGATTGGGGAGTAGTACAGCAAATTGTCATTCCTCAAGGTTATCGGGAACAAATACTGCAGTTGGCACATGACCACTCATGGTCGGGTCACTTGGGAATCACTAAAACCCATGACCGTATTCTACAACATTTCTTTTGGCCAGGCCTGAAGAAAGATGTTGCCAGGTTCTGTAGAACATGTAAAGTTTGCCAAATAGTGGGTAAACCTAATCAGAAGGTGCCACCTGTTCCCCTTAAGCCCATTCCTGCAGTTGGTGAGCCTTTTGAGCGTGTCCTGGTGGACTGTGTGGGTCCCCTGCCCAGAACAAAGGCTGGTAACCAGTTTCTCTTGACTGTCATGTGTGCTGCCACTCGTTTCCCTGAAGCCATTCCACTAAGAAAAATCACAGCGCCTACCATAACAAAAGCCCTTTTGAAGTTTTTTGCAACTTTTGGTCTGCCTAAAGTTATACAAACTGACCAAGGCAGCAACTTTCTGTCCAAAATTTTCCAGCAGACACTACGGTCTTTTGGCATTAAACACATTCCCTCTAGTCCTTACCATCCCCAGTCACAAGGCGCTCTAGAAAGATGGCATCAGACTATCAAGGCCATGATGCGCAAATATTGTCATGATACGGACAAAAGCTGGGATGAAGGACTCCCTTTTCTGCTGTTTGCAGCCAGAGAGGCTAAACAGGAGTCTATAGGTTTTAGCCCTGCTGAGCTGGTTTTTGGGCATAGTGTCAGAGGACCACTGAAGGTTCTGAAAGAACAACTCCTGTCTGCTGAGACGCAGCCGCAATCCAACGTTCTTGAGTTTGTCACACAGTGTCGGGAACGTCTATATGCTTGTTCGATAGCAAGAGAGTCTTTGTCGGCTGCCCAAGGGAAAATGAAACATCTATATGACAAAAAGACTGCACAGCGGTCGTTTGAACCAGGTGACAAAGTGCTCATGTTGGTGCCCACAACTGGGCCGTCTCTTTCAGCCCAGTTTGCTGGCCCATATGTGGTAAAAAGCAAAGTCAGTGACACGGACTACATTGTTCATACTCCTGATAGGAGGCGCCAAACGCGTATGTGTCATATCAATATGTTGAAGTTGTTTCATTCCAGAGAAAATGATTGCAAGGACACGTGTGGTGAGAACTCTACAAAACCTGCATCAATTACTCTTGTGCTTGGAGATGTCCACCATGACGGTTTGAAAAAGTGTGAAGGCCACTGTGGTAGGTTTTCAAACTCTATCATTCTTGAGTCCTTGGATGCATACCTGTCCTATCTTCCCAGGGGTGAGAAGGAGGAGGTGAAAGGACTGATCCAGCTGTACCCTGCGCTTTTTGGAGATGTGCCCTCTAAGACCTCAGTACTGGAGCATGACATTGACGTGGGTGATGCATCCCCCATTAAGCAGCATGCGTACCGCTGTCCCCCAGTCAAGAGGGAAATGATGAAAAAGGAGGTTCAGTATTTACTGGAAAATGGTTTGGCTAAGCAAAGTCATAGCTCCTGGAGTTCTCCATGTCTTCTGACACCAAAGTCAGATGGTTCCCAACGCTTCTGTACAGACTTTCGAAGAGTAAATGCCGTTACAGTCCCTGATTCGCATCCATTGCCTCGTATGGAAGACAGCATAGACAGCATTGGTGCAGCAACCTATATAACCAAATTAGATCTGCTCAAGGGGTACTGGCAAGTTCCCCTGACTGCCAGAGCTTCTGACATTTCAGCTTTTGTCACACCAGACTACTTCCTACAATATACAGTGATGGCATTTGGAATGCGAAATGCACCAGCTACTTTCCAGCGGCTGATGAACACTATTTTAGGAGACATTAAGAACTGTAACGTCTACCTGGATGACGTCGTAATTTATTCATCATCCTGGACTGATCATATTAACACCTTGAAAACTGTGTTTGCTCGTCTAGCTCAAGCCTCACTCACCTTGAACCTGGCAAAATGTGAGTTTGCCAAAGCAGTGGTGACCTACCTTGGAAAGGAAGTGGGCCATGGCCAGGTACGTCCAGTAAATGCAAAGGTGGAGGCTATCCTAAGCTACCCTGTGCCCACCACCAGACGTGAGCTCCGGCGGTTCTTGGGTTTAGTTGGCTATTATAGGCGTTTCTGCAGGAACTTCTCAATGGTGGTGGCTCCTTTGACAAATCTGTGTAGTCCAAAGGAACCATTTGTGTGGACTACTGAATGTAAACATGCATTTGACTGTGCAAAGTCCTTTTTATGCAGTGCTCCTGTATTAGCAGCTCCAGATTTCAACAAGCCCTTCAAATTGGAAGTGGATGCCAGCGCCACTGGGGCTGGAGCGGTGTTGCTCCAAGATGGACCAGATGAAATCAGTCATCCAGTTTCCTACTACTCAGCTAAGTTCAAATCTCATCAATTGAACTATTCCACAATCGAGAAAGAAACATTGGCCATGCTACTAGCTTTGCAGCATTTTGAAGTATATGTGTGCTCAACCAGTCCTGTTATAGTCTATACGGACCACAACCCCCTAGTCTTCCTGAATCGCATGTATAACCACAACCAGCGGTTAATGCGATGGGCTTTGTTGGCCCAAGAATATAACCTGGACATCAGGCATAAGAAAGGGTCTGAAAACATAATTGCTGATGTACTTTCCAGGATGTAAGGCTGCTTATCTCACTGCATTACAGATGTAACTTAAAGAAATGTCTTCATTTCATGAAGGATTTTATGGGGGAGGGTGTTATGGTCACTGACCTCTAGGGGCTCTCTTTTTTTTGAGAGAGCTCTGTGTTTTTTGTTTCAGCTCTGCCTGATTGCTGCAGGTGAAGTGTGTTGGGGCTCGTCAGCCGCTATATATAAGCAGCAAGCTGGAGATGCCAGACGTCTCTCTCTCTCTCTCTCCTTTTGTTTGACCTGGGCCATGAGCTGTGACTCTGCTTGAGAGCTTTGTGTGTGTGGACCGACTTAAGTTTGCTGTGAGCAACTCTGTAACTTAACCAAGAAGGTGGAAGCTGGTAGGGGTTCTCTGCCATTTTTGTTGTAACCCGTTTTCTCCTGTTTTTGTGTTAGTAAGGGAGTTTAGGTTTTGTATTTTCTTTTAGTTCTCTGTAGAAAGTGGTTGTTTTATTTTATAGTTGTAAGGGGGTGTTTTGTTTATTATTTTGGCCTTGGAGACCCTGAAGATTAAAGCTCCCCTGTGTTTTTTCTTTTTTCCTCCTGTACTTGTTTTAGCGGACTTGTAAAATAAATTATATTTTTGTTTTGTTTTATGTTAAAGCCCAGTGCCACAATTTACTTTAGGAATTTTAGGGTGGGGTTGTAACAACGCTCCACAGTTTATCAGTGTAGTTAGATGTTGGACAGCTCCAAAATGCTGAGTAGCAGTATATCTGGCTGTTTTAAACTGGAATCAAGTCTAATTCTTATGTTTCAATGGATGTTTTGGTGAACTGCTAGGTAACCACTCCCCTCTGTGACTCCCCTGCAACTTTCTGCAGCTCCTTTCTGCCTGTCGGTAAGGAGAACCAGGTGGACTCAATCTTCAATCTCCTAGCAATCAGAGTGCAGCTACTTTTGGTGTGACTGACTTGTCAGTCCTGGTTTGAGAGCATGAGATGCAAACAGTGCTGGAGCATTTAAGCTCAGAACTGTGGGAAAGTTTCAACAAGCTGTGAGAGACAGCCGGTAAGGCTCAATGCTGCTGCTCATGCTGAATTGTTTGTTGTATTAAGTTGTTTAGTCTTGTTGAGGTCAAGTTACTAGGTTGAAAAGAAAAATAAAAAGAAGGTAAATACACTTGGTGTTTATTGGTTAAAGTAGAAAAAGGAAATGTTGGTTGTAATGTTTGTGAGGGTATTTAACAAATATTGATAAAAATGCTAATTTATTTATTCTTGCTGAATTTACTATAAAATATTTTCTATTTATTATTCTTTTGATATAATTGGTCTGAAAGGGTAGAAGTTTGATTTCACAATGTATTTACCTTGATAAATTCAGAATGTAATGTGTTTCTGTTTCTTTTGAGGTTTTTCACCTATGGGCTATGGGCTATGGGCTCTAGAGCTATTGAGATTTGAGCTATGTGGACCATCATGAAAATAAAGATGAGTCAATGAAATTAAAGTCTCTGAGTGAAATCCAGTTCAAAGATTACAGCGGAAACGATCCCTTTCAAGTGGGGATCTCACAGTAAACCAAACCAGAAAAAAAAAAAAAAAAAAAACTTGACAGTGAAAAACCGTAGTCAAAAGACTGGAGGGACATTAAGAGTTTGTTGGTTGGACCAAAAGGGTCCACGAAGAGACAAATCAAGATTAATTCTTTTGCCCTGCTGCTAAAATCAAAATGGCTGACTCAGTAGTGGTGGAGCAGCTGAAGAGCATTAGAACAACGGTGAAGCGTCAATTCTCCCGTTTAGCCAATAGTGTACTACGAATGCACACAATGATGTCTGAGGAAGAGCTCAGGGACAACTTTGCAAAGCTCACAGCAGAAGCCAGTAAAGTTCTTGAAGCCAATGATGATGTTGCAGAACAATATACTGCAGAAAATTCACATCCAGGGGTGTTAAGTGAACAACAAAAGGCTGATTTGGATAAAACAACTATAGAATGTGAGAAAAAGATGCAAGAGCTAAAAAACCTAATACAAAAGACATTGTGGGAAAATTTTGGGGAATATGAAGTGACACAAGCAATTACAACTGCAGAGTCACATGCAGATCATGTGGACACCGTGAACCCAAGTAAAAATGCAGATGCATATGGGTTCATGATAGAACATCTGCAAAATCTAGTAAAGACTGCAAAGGCAGTGCATAAACATTGGAGGTGCTGGGCTCCTCATGCAGAGCAACATGAGTTTCAGAGTCGGATCAGAGCTCTTGAGACCATATTGCCAAAATTAACATTAAGAAAAGCTGAATTTATTGGAGAGCAAACCAAAGATGAGACCAAAAGGTTAAGCACTTCTATGAGTTTTCCTGTGGCACCAGCCATTAGATTAAAGCCTGCTGCTCTACCAAAGTTCACTGGAGTTCGTAGAGAGTTTCATCAGTGGAAAAAAGATTGGGAAGCACTCCAGATGCAGGGAGAACCTACAGGATCAAAAGAGATTAAAAAATATCATCTTCTCGACAGTGTGGATGAGAAAATAGTACGAGACCAACGTCTCACAACTTATACAACAGCTGATGAGATATTCCGGGTTTTAGAGAATCGCTTTGGAAACAAAACAACTATTGCCCTTGAGATAGTGGAGGAGCTTCAAAAGGTTCCACCAGTTAAAGGGAACCAGCCCAAGAAGATTGTTGAGCTAATTCAAACTGTAGAAAAAGCTCTGATAGATCTCAAAGAACTTGGTGCAACTGATGCTATAAAGAACCCTCTTATAACCAAAGCAATAGAAAGCAAACTTCCAGACAGCCTAAAGAAGGAATGGCTTCTCCATATAGCCAGCAGAGGGACTGAGGCTGAACAAGACAAACGATTTGACTACCTCCTGAAATTTCTTCAAGGTCAAGAAGCGATTTATGAAGAGCTGGATCAATTGAAGAATGAGGAGTCAAAACCAAGGTCTGAACCTCGTCAAGCCCGAACCAGAACTGCTATTCAGCTAACAGACATATCTCAAGGATGCGTGGTTTGTGGAGACGGGAAGCATAAGAAAAGGTTGTATTTCTGTAAAAAGTTCCGTATGCTCAAGTTGTCAGAAAAGAAGGAAGCTGTTAAAAAACTGGGAGCCTGCAAAAAATGTCTGGAGATTCACAACGAGAATGAGTACTGTAAAACTGAATTTCTGTGCAGAAGGCCAGACTGCAAGGAGCAACGCAATGCAGAGCACCATTATTATCTCTGTCCAAGAGCTGATGTGTCCAGAGAGCCTTCAATCCAGAGGCGCAAAGACACTGCAGTGGGAGGGGATGTAGCAGGCCGCTACACCCAAGCCCAAGAAGATTTCATTAAAGGCCTCTCTTCTGAACAGGCAGAAAAGTGTCGTCATGTCTTCTGTAATGCAGTGGCTAAAACATCTGAGTCCAGTCAGCCCAACCTTCTGGGAAAGAATGGTTTGGAGGAGTGGCCTGTCATCATGATGCTATTAGAGGTCACAGCCAATGCAGGACAAAAGATTGGGACTCTAATTGATCTAGCATCAGATACCAACTATATAACACATGAGGCAGCTGATCAGTTAAACCTGAGGAGTGAAGCCATAACCCTGGTTGTCCACGGTGTGGGAGGAATGAAAGTTCAAGTTACCACAAGACGGTACCTCCTAAAGATCCGGGTCAAGACAGAAAAGGGAAGCTTCAGGTCCCACCAACTCCTCTGCTATGGTTTGGACAGCATTACAGACATCCATCAACATGTAACTGAGAAAGCGCTTCAGAGGTTCTTCCCAGAAGTCCCCCTCAGTGAACTTGTGAGACCAAAAAAGATACAGCTGTTAATAAGTCATAAAGAAGGTCGACTGGTTCCACAGAAGATACGTGCTGTTGGAGATCTTGTATTATGGGATGGACCATTGGGAAAGACAGTAGCAGGAACACACCCTGGGCTGTTTGAAGATGCTACATTCACAGCACACCAATCTAGAACCCACTTCGCCAGATCAATGAGAACCGCTGCAGTGATGTATGAAGAGCATGTATGCTCCTCATCTACCATAAAGCATTTCAGCTCTGCTGTGACCACTCATGATTTTCTTGAATGGTGGAAGTGGGACAGCATTGGTGCAGCTTGCACCCCAAAATGTGGAGACTGCCGCTGTGGCAACTGCCAGCCTGGTGGTAAAGAAATGACCTTGGCAGAAGAAAGGGAATTAGAAGTGGTGAAGAGTGGACTGACATATGCTGGTGCTGATGACCACAGTGACAGCCATCATTGGCATGCAAGCTATCCATGGCTTGAGGACCCCTCCACATTGCCAAATAACAAAAAGGCAGTGGAGGCGACCTTTCTCAGAACAGAGAGACGACTGGCCAAGGAACCACAATGGAAAAAGGTTTACAGTGCTCAAGTTCATGAAATGGTTGACCGTCAGGCTGCGAAAAAGCTGACTGAAGAGGATTTAAGTACCTGGAAAGGACCTGTCTGGTACATAAGCCATCTCATCGCTCCTAACCCGCACTCTGTTACAACTCCTGTGAGACTCGTCTGGAACAGCAGTCAAAAGTATAAAGGTCAAAGTCTGAATGATCTGCTTTTGAAGGGTCCTGATGTTCTCAATTCCATCCGAGCTGTCCTCCTCAAGTTCCGTCAGGGCACTTTTGCTGCTCTGGGAGACATCAGAAAAATGTATAATTCTGTATGGCTTGAGGAGCGAGAGGTCCATCTGCACCGCTTCCTGTGGCGCGATTCAGAGGACAAGGAGCTGGAAGAGTTTGCAATTACACGGGTAAATATTGGGGACAAACCAGCAGGTTGTATAGCCCAACTTGCCATGAGAGAGACGGCCAATCTTCCTCAGTTCAGCCACATGAAAGATGAGTGTCAAGTATTACATGAGCACAGCTATGTTGACGACATATTGACATCCCACAAATCCCGCGAAAAACTTAAGGACATCACAAAGAATGTAGAGTTGATTCTAAAAGCAGGAGGATTTGAGTTGAAGCCGTGGGTCTTCTCTGGCCAAAATAAAGAAGAGAAACTAGAGACATCACCACAGATGATTGTTCTGCCGAATCAACTGAAGGAGGAAAACAATAAGGCACTTGGCCTTGGTTACATTGCAAATGAAGACAAGTTGCACGTCATGGTGAGAATCAATTTCTCCAAGAGAAAGAAAAAATTAGACTGGGCCAAGATTTGTTGCTAGAAGAAGTACGGCTCAAAACACCAGACCCATTGTCACGGCGTGAGCTGTTGAGTCAAGTAGCTGGTTTATATGACCCAATCGGCCTGACAACACCAGCAAAGCAAAAAGGGGCCATTTTGGTCCGAAGAGCATTCCAGGAAGCAAAACCAAAGTGTAACATTGTCAAAGACACATGGGACCTCGCCTTATCTGATGAGCTCCACAGAGCTGCAGTTGATCTATTTGAAGAGTACGTACAGCTAAGTAAAATTGCATTTCCAAGAGCCCTTACTCCTCCAGATGTCACTACTGAACCCATTGCAGTCACCTTTTCAGATGGCAGTGAAAACTCATACGGTGCTGTCCTCTACCTACGATGGAACTGCTGCAAACAAATAACAGTTCGGCTAGTAGAGTCAAAAGCAAAGTTGACGCCTCTAGACCAAAAAGGAGATGCAGTCAAAGCAGAGCTTTGTGGTGCGGTCTTTGCAAGTCGTCTTAAAAAATACTTTGAGCAGCATGCCCAGATCAAGATCAGCCAGTGGTACCATTTATTGGATAGCCAAACAATTCTTGGAGCCATTCAGCGTGAGAGTTATGGATTTCGAACTTTCTTCGCTAATAGGATAGGAGAAATTCAAAGCAGTACACGGCTACAAGACTGGTGGTGGATCCCTGGACAACTCAACATAGCCGACATTATCACTCGAGGAGCTGGGCCAAAAGAACTTGATATTAATTCAGAGTGGCAAGAAGGACCAAAGTTCCTGCACCTCCCCGAGTGTGAGTGGCCCATTATGTCTGCAAAAGAGGTGTCTACTGCAGCTCGAGAAAGCATTAATAATATGCAAAAGAAGTCATTTGTAGCAGCACTGACCAGAGCCCAAACCAAGAAAGATCAAAGTTCTGAGCGGAGACCTCCTGCTGGGGCAGCTGTAAAAAACTTGGTGGATGAGAGGCGCTTCAGTAGCCTAGTGTGTCTGGTCAAGACTGTTTCTTTTATATGGAGAGCTGCCAGAAAATTTATATCTGGAAACAAGTCCATAAAGACACCAAAGTGGGAGGCAGTGCCAACAAGTGGAGTCATCACTGCCTTTGAACGTCAAGATGCTTTTAGAGACATCTGTCTTGCTGCTCAAGAGGGAATGACCCTTCCAGCCACCACTACAGACCGCTTGGTGGTGTACAGAGAGGTAGAGACTGGACTACTAGTCTGTGGGGGGAGAATCCATGGTTTTAGAGAAGACTGCATGGCGGTCCCCCTTCTACCATCCTATGCATGGGTCTCTAATTTGTTGGCTCGAGAGGCACACAATGAGGGTCATGAAGGTGTGGCTGCAACCCTGCTAAAAATGAGAAGGAAAGCCTGGGTCATTCAAGGGAGGAGAGTTGCCAAAAGAGAAGTGGAAAACTGTCTCATCTGCAAAAAGTACAAAGCAAGAAGGTGCCAACAAATAATGGGGGATTTGCCTCCTGAGAGAGCCAAACCTGCAGCCCCATTTGAGTTCACAACAGTTGATCTCTTTGGACCATACCTCGTCAAAGATATCATCAAGAAAAGGGTCTCCACGAAGGTGTGGGGTGTTGTTTTCAGCTGCATGGCCAGCAGGGCTGTTCATGTAGATCTGGCAGACACAATGTCAACAGAGAGTTTTTTGATGACTTACCAGCGATTCACAGCAATTAGAGGACATCCAAGAAAGATATGGTCTGATCCAGGAACAAATTTCATCGGTGCCAAGTCTGCATTAAGAGAGCTGTACCAGTTCCTGGATTCTCAAGACAAAGGTGCAATAGTGGAGATGTCAGCGCAAAAAGGCACCCATTGGGAGTGGATAATTAATCCAGCTGACTCACCTCATCGCAATGGAGCTGCTGAAGCTGCCGTCCGCATCATTAAGAAGGCTCTCCAGAGCTTGGGTGTCAATACTGGCCTCAATTACAATGAGCTACAGACAACTTTCCAACTTGCTGCTAATCTTGCCAACGAGCGTCCTATTGATGCTCAGGTGCAGAGTCGTGAAGATGGCATCCTGTATGTATCACCCAACACACTCCTCTTAGGACGGGCTTCTCCAAGTGGTGACATCAGAACATTTAACTTTGAAAGCTACCCTTATAAAAGACTCAGAGAGATGCAGCATCATGTCAACAGATTCTGGAGATCATGGAGCCAGCTTTCCGGCCCAAATTTATTTGTGAGAAGCAAATGGCACACGTCACATCGAAATGTCGCAGTTGGCGATATTGTTTGGCTATGTGACCAAAATGCGGTGCGGGGCCAATTCAAGTTGGGACGGATTGTGAGTGTTAACCCAGATGCTAAGGGCATTGTGCGGGATGTGAATGTCAAAGTTGTCCAAAGCTCCTGTGTTCCTGTGACCAGACTCAAACCAAGCCAGCCTTTAACTGAAGTCCTGAAAGAACCTGCACAAACAACTGTCCTGCACAGAGACGTTCGGCGCCTGGTGGTTCTACTGCCGGTGGAGGAACAAGTACAAAACTGAAAGGCAGTTCACTTGATTCGGCGATCTCTCCAATTCTGTGGGAAGATCGAGTGGGAGGTGTTTTGGTGAACTGCTAGGTAACCACTCCCCTGCAACTTTCTGCAGCTCCTTTCTGCCTGTCGGTAAGGAGAACCAGGTGGACTCAATCTTCAATCTCCTAGCAATCAGAGTGCAGCTACTTTTGGTGTGACTGACTTGTCAGTCCTGGTTTGAGAGCATGAGATGCAAACAGTGCTGGAGCATTTAAGCTCAGAACTGTGGGAAAGTTTCAACAAGCTGTGAGAGACAGCCGGTAAGGCTCAATGCTGCTGCTCATGCTGAATTGTTTGTTGTATTAAGTTGTTTAGTCTTGTTGAGGTCAAGTTACTAGGTTGAAAAGAAAAATAAAAAGAAGGTAAATACACTTGGTGTTTATTGGTTAAAGTAGAAAGAAAAAGGAAATGTTGGTTGTAATGTTTGTGAGGGTATTTAACAAATATTGATAAAAATGCTAATTTATTTATTCTTGCTGAATTTACTATAAAATATTTTCTATTTATTATTCTTTTGATATAATTGGTCTGAAAGGGTAGAAGTTTGATTTCACAATGTATTTACCTTGATAAATTCAGAATGTAATAGATGTGTTTCTGTTTCTTTTGAGGTTTTTCACCTATGGGCTATGGGCTATGGGCTCTAGAGCTATTGAGATTTGAGCTATGTGGACCATCATGAAAATAAAGATGAGTCAATGAAATTAAAGTCTCTGAGTGAAATCCAGTTCAAAGATCACAGCGGAAACGATCCCTTTCAAGTGGGGATCTCACAGTAAACCAAACCAGAAAAAAAAAAAAAAAAAAAACTTGACAATGGAGTTGAAGCCAAAATAGCTTTATCTCAGCGATATAAGTAATAAATGGACTTCTTGGGTTTACGAAGCTCTACAGTTATTTTTCAGTTTGGTTAGATGTTGGAAAGCTCCGAAATGCTGAGTAGCAGTATATCTGGCTGTTATAAACTGGAATTAAGTCTATTTCTTATGTTTCAATGGAGTTGAAGCCAAAATCGCTTTATCTCAGCGAAAGAAGTAATTAATGGACTTCTTGGGTTTACGAAGCTCCACAGTTAATTTTCTGTTTAGTTAGATGTTAGACAGCTTCGAAATGCTGGGAAGCAGTATATCTGGCAGTTTTAAACTGGAATCATGTCTAATTATTATGTTTCAATAGAGTTGAAGCCAAAATCGCTTTATCTCATCGAAAGTAGTAATAAATGGACTTCTTGGGTTTACGAAGCTCTACAGTTATTTTTCAGTTTGGTTAGATGTTAGACAGCTTCGAAATGCTGGGAAGCAGTATATCTGGCAGTTTTAAACTGGAATCATGTCTAATTATTATGTTTCATAGAGTTGAAGCCAAAATCACTTTATCTCAGCGAAAGAAGTAATAAATGGACTTCTTAGGTTTATGTCGCTCCACAGTTTATTATCAGTGTAGTTAGATGTTGGACAGCTCCAAAATGCTGAGTAGCAGTATATCTGGCTGTTTTAAACTGGAATCAAGTCTAATTCTTATGTTTCAATAGAGTTGAAGCCAAAATCGATATATCTCGAAAGCAGTAATAAATTGACTTCTTGGGGTTTACGAAGCTCCACAGTTACTTTTCAGCTTGGTTAGACGTTGCACAGCTCGAAAGTGCTGAAAAGTAGTATATTTGGCTGTTTTAAATGAACAGCCAGATACCTAAATGAAAGAAGTCAAAAAAGGACATCTTGGCTTTACGGAACTCCACAATTAATTTTCAGTTTAGTTAGATGTTGGTAAGCTCGGAAATGCTGAGAAGTAGTATTTCAGGGTGTTTAAAATTGGAATCCGGTCTAATTCTTATGTTTCTATAAAGTTGATGCAAAAATCGCTTTATCTCAGTGAAAGGAGTAATAAATGGACTTTTTGGGTTTACAAAGCTGCACAGTTAATTTTCTGTTTATTTAGATGTAGTACAGCTCCGAAAAGCTGAGAATCAGCATATCTGGATGTTTTAAACTGGAATCAAGTCTAATTCTTATGTTTCAATGGAGTTGAAGCCAAAATCGCTTTATCTCAGCGATATAAGTAATGAATGGACTTCTTGGGTTTACGAAGCTCTACAGTTATTTTTCAGTTTGGTTAGATGTTGGAAAGCTCCGAAATGCTGAGTAGCAGTATATCTGGCTGTTATAAACTGGAATTAAGTCTATTTCTTATGTTTCAATAGAGTTGAAGCCAAAATCGCTTTATCTCAGCGAAAGAAGTCAAACATTGACTTCTTTTGTTTACGAAACTCCACAGTTAATTTTTACTTTAGTTAGATGTTGGACAGCTCCCAAATGCTGAGAAGTAGTACTTTTGGGTGTTTTAATTTGGAATCCGGTCTAATTCTTATGTTTCAAAACATTTGATGCCAAAATCGCTTTATCTCAGTGAAAGAAGTCAGAAATGGACTTTTTGGGTTTACAAAGCTCCACAGTTAATTTTCATCTCAGTTAGATGTTGGACAGCTTTGAAATGCTGAGAAGTAGTATTTCTGGGTGTTTTAAACTGGAATCAAGTCTAATTCTTATGTCTCATTAGAGTTGAAGAAATAAATCGCTTTTTCTCAGCGAAAGAATTCAAAAATGGACAACTTGGGTTTACGAAGCTCCACATTTAATTTTCAGCTTAGTTAGACGTTGGACAGATCCGAAATGCTGAGAAGTATTATATCTGGCTGTTTTAACCTGGAATCAAGTCTAATTCTTATGTTTCAATGGAGTTGAAGCCAAATTCGCTTTATCTCAGCGAAAGAAGTAAAAAATGGACAACTTGGGTTTACGGTGCTCCACAATTATTTTTCAGTTTAGTTAGATGTTGGACAGATCCGAAATGCTGAGAAGAAGTCTATCTGGCTGTTTTAAACTGGAATCAAATCTATTTCTTATGTTTCAATAAAGTTGAAGCCAAAATCGCTTTATCTCAGAGAGAGAAGCCAAAAATTGGCTTCTTTTGTTTACGAAAATCCAAAGTTAATTTTCAATTTTGTTAGATGTTTGACAGCTCCCAAATGCTGAGAAGCAGTATTTCTGGGTGTTTTAAATTGGAATCAGGTCTAATTCTTATGTTTCAATACAGTTGATGCCAAAATCGCTTTATCTCAGTGATAGAAGTCAAAAATTGATTTTTTGGATTTACAAAGCTGCACAGATAATTTTCAGTTTATTTAGATGTAGTCCAGCTCCGAAAAGCTGAGAATCAGTATATCTGGATGTTTTAAACTGGAATCAGGTCTAATTCTTTTGTTTTAATAGAGTTGAAGCCAAAATCGCTTTATCTCAGCGAAAGAAGTCAAACATTGACTTCTTTTGTTTACGAAACTCCACAGTTAATTTTTACTTTAGTTAGATGTTGGACAGCTCCCAAATGCTGAGAAGTAGTACTTTTGGGTGTTTTAATTTGGAATCCGGTCTAATTCTTATGTTTCAAAACATTTGATGCCAAAATCGCTTTATCTCAGTGAAAGAAGTCAGAAATGGACTTTTTGGGTTTACAAAGCTCCACAGTTAATTTTCATCTCAGTTAGATGTTGGACAGCTTTGAAATGCTGAGAAGTAGTATTTCTGGGTGTTTTAAACTGGAATCAAGTCTAATTCTTATGTCTCATTAGAGTTGAAGAAATAAATCGCTTTTTCTCAGCGAAAGAATTCAAAAATGGACAACTTGGGTTTACGAAGCTCCACATTTAATTTTCAGCTTAGTTAGACGTTGGACAGATCCGAAATGCTGAGAAGTATTATATCTGGCTGTTTTAACCTGGAATCAAGTCTAATTCTTATGTTTCAATGGAGTTGAAGCCAAATTCGCTTTATCTCAGCGAAAGAAGTAAAAAATGGACAACTTGGGTTTACGGTGCTCCACAATTATTTTTCAGTTTAGTTAGATGTTGGACAGATCCGAAATGCTGAGAAGAAGTCTATCTGGCTGTTTTAAACTGGAATCAAATCTATTTCTTATGTTTCAATAAAGTTGAAGCCAAAATCGCTTTATCTCAGAGAGAGAAGCCAAAAATTGGCTTCTTTTGTTTACGAAAATCCAAAGTTAATTTTCAATTTTGTTAGATGTTTGACAGCTCCCAAATGCTGAGAAGCAGTATTTCTGGGTGTTTTAAATTGGAATCAGGTCTAATTCTTATGTTTCAATACAGTTGATGCCAAAATCGCTTTATCTCAGTGATAGAAGTCAAAAATTGATTTTTTGGATTTACAAAGCTGCACAGATAATTTTCAGTTTATTTAGATGTAGTCCAGCTCCGAAAAGCTGAGAATCAGTATATCTGGATGTTTTAAACTGGAATCAGGTCTAATTCTTATGTTTTAATAAAGTTGAAGCCAAAATCGCTTTATCTCATCGAAAGTAGTAATAAATGGACTTATTGAGTTTACGAAGCTCCACAGTTAAGTTCCAATTTAGTTAGATGTTGAAAAGCTTCATAATGCTGAAAAGCAGTACATCTGGCTGTTTTAATCTGGAATCAGGTCTAATTCTTTTGTTTTAATAGAGTTGAAGCCAAAATCGCTTTATCTCAGCGAAAGAGGTAAAAAATGGACATCTTGAGTTTACGAACCTCCACAGTTAAGTTCCAATTTAGGTAGATGTTTTAAACTGGAATCAGGTCTAATTCTTATGTTTTAATAGAGTTGAAGCCAAAATCGCTTTATCTCAGCGAAAGAAGTAATAAATGGACTTATTGAGTTTACGAAGCTCCACAGTTAAGTTCCAATTTAGTTACATGTTGAACAGTTCCGAAATGCTGAAAAGCAGTATATCTGGCTGTTTTAAACTGGAATCAGGTCAAATTCCTTTGTTTTAATAGAGTTGAAGCCAAAATCGCTTTATCTCAGCGAAAGAAGTAATAAATGGACTTATTGGGTTTACGAAGCTCCACAGTCAATTTTCAGTTTAGTTAGATGTTGGACAGCTTTCAAATGCTAAGAAGTAGTATTTCTGTGTGTTTTAAACAGGAATCATGTCTAATTCTTTTGTTTCAATGGAGTTGAAGCCAAAATGGCTTTATCTCAGCGAAAGAAGTCAAAAATTTACTTCTTGGGTTTTCGAAGCTCCACAGTTAATTTTCAGTTTAGTTAGATGTTGGACAGCTTCCAAATGCTAAGAAGTAGTATTTCTGTGTGTTTTAAATAGGAATCATGTCTAATTCTTTTGTTTCAATGGAGTTGAAGCCAAAATAGCTTTATCTCAGTGAAAGAAGTCAATAATGGACTACTTGGGTTTACGGAGCTCCACAATTATTCTTCAGTTTAGTTAGATGTTGGACAGCTCCGAAATGCTGAGAAGCAGCATTTCTGGATGTTTTAAACTGGAATCCGGTCTAATTCTTATGTTTCAATAGAGTTGAAGCCAAAATCGCTTTATCTCAGCGAAAGAAGTCAAACATTGACTTCTTTTGTTTACGAAACTCCACAGTTAATTTTTAGTTTAGTTAGATGTTGGACAGCTCCCAAATGCTGAGAAGTAGTACTTTTGGGTGTTTTAATTTGGAATCCGGTCTAATTCTTATGTTTCAAAACATTTGATGCCAAAATCGCTTTATCTCAGTGAAAGAAGTCAGAAATGGACTTTTTGGGTTTACAAAGCTCCACAGTTAATTTTCATCTCAGTTAGATGTTGGACAGCTTTGAAATGCTGAGAAGTAGTATTTCTGGGTGTTTTAAACTGGAATCAAGTCTAATTCTTTTGTTTCAATGGAGTTGAAGCCAAAATAGCTTTATCTCAGCGAAAGAAGTCAATAATGGACTACTTGGGTTTACGGAGCTCCACAATTATTCTTCAGTTTAGTTAGATGTTGGACAGCTTCCAAATGCTAAGAAGTAGTATTTCTGTGTGTTTTAAACAGGAATCATGTCTAATTCTTTTGTTTCAATGGAGTTGATGCAAAAATCGCTTTATCTCAGTGAAAGGAGTAATAAATTTACTTTTTGGGTTTACAAAGCTGCATAGTTAATTTTCTGTTTATTTAGATGTAGTACAGCTCCGAAAAGCTGAGAATCAGCATATCTGGATGTTTTAAACTGGAATCATGTCTAATTCTTAAGTTTCAATAGAGTTGAAGCCAAAATCGCTTTACCTAAATGAAAGAAGTCAAAAAAGGACATCTTGGCTTTACGGAGCTCCACAATTAAACTTCAGTTTAGTTAGATGTTGGTAAGCTCGGAAATGCTGAGAAGTAGTATATCAGGGTGTTTAAAATTGGAATCCGGTCTAATTCCCTATGTTTCAATACAGTTGATGCCAAAATCGCTTTATCTCAGTGAAAGAAGTCAAAAATGGACAACTTGGGTTTACGGTCCTCCACAATTATTTTTCAGTTTAGTTAGATGTTGGACAGATCCGAAATGCTGAGAAGCAGTATTTCTGGCTGTTTTAAAATGGAACCAAGTCTAATTCTTATGTTTCAATAGAGTTGAAGCCAAAATAGCTTTTTCTCAGCGAAAGAAGTCAATAATGGACTACTTGGGTTTACGGAGCTCCACAATTATTCTTCAGTTTAGTTAGATGTTGGACAGCTTCCAAATGCTAAGAAGTAGTATTTCTGTGTGTTTTAAACAGGAATCATGTCTAATTCTTTTGTTTCAATGGAGTTGATGCAAAAATCGCTTTATCTCAGTGAAAGGAGTAATAAATTTACTTTTTGGGTTTACAAAGCTGCATAGTTAATTTTCTGTTTATTTAGATGTAGTACAGCTCCGAAAAGCTGAGAATCAGCATATCTGGATGTTTTAAACTGGAATCATGTCTAATTCTTAAGTTTCAATAGAGTTGAAGCCAAAATCGCTTTACCTAAATGAAAGAAGTCAAAAAAGGACATCTTGGCTTTACGGAGCTCCACAATTAAACTTCAGTTTAGTTAGATGTTGGTAAGCTCGGAAATGCTGAGAAGTATTATATCTGGCTGTTTTAACCTGGAATCAAGTCTAATTCTTATGTTTCAATGGAGTTGAAGCCAAATTCGCTTTATCTCAGCGAAAGAAGTAAAAAATGGACAACTTGGGTTTACGGTGCTCCACAATTATTTTTCAGTTTAGTTAGATGTTGGACAGATCCGAAATGCTGAGAAGAAGTCTATCTGGCTGTTTTAAACTGGAATCAAATCTAATTCTTATGTTTCAATAGAGTTGAAGCCAAAATCGCTTTATCTGAGAGAGAGAAGCCAAAAATTGGCTTCTTTTGTTTACGAAAATCCAAAGTTAATTTTCAATTTTGTTAGATGTTTGACAGCTCCCAAATGCTGAGAAGCAGTATTTCTGGGTGTTTTAAATTGGAATCAGGTCTAATTCTTATGTTTCAATACAGTTGATGCCAAAATCGCTTTATCTCAGTGATAGAAGTCAAAAATTGATTTTTTGGATTTACAAAGCTGCACAGATAATTTTCAGTTTATTTAGATGTAGTCCAGCTCCGAAAAGCTGAGAATCAGTATATCTGGATGTTTTAAACTGGAATCAGGTCTAATTCTTATGTTTTAATAAAGTTGAAGCCAAAATCGCTTTATCTCATCGAAAGTAGTAATAAATGGACTTATTGAGTTTACGAAGCTCCACAGTTAAGTTCCAATTTAGTTAGATGTTGAAAAGCTTCATAATGCTGAAAAGCAGTACATCTGGCTGTTTTAATCTGGAATCAGGTCTAATTCTTTTGTTTTAATAGAGTTGAAGCCAAAATCGCTTTATCTCAGCGAAAGAGGTAAAAAATGGACATCTTGAGTTTACGAACCTCCACAGTTAAGTTCCAATTTAGGTAGATGTTTTAAACTGGAATCAGGTCTAATTCTTATGTTTTAATAGAGTTGAAGCCAAAATCGCTTTATCTCAGCGAAAGAAGTAATAAATGGACTTATTGAGTTTACGAAGCTCCACAGTTAAGTTCCAATTTAGTTACATGTTGAACAGTTCCGAAATGCTGAAAAGCAGTATATCTGGCTGTTTTAAACTGGAATCAGGTCAAATTCCTTTGTTTTAATAGAGTTGAAGCCAAAATCGCTTTATCTCAGCGAAAGAAGTAATAAATGGACTTATTGGGTTTACGAAGCTCCACAGTCAATTTTCAGTTTAGTTAGATGTTGGACAGCTTTCAAATGCTAAGAAGTAGTATTTCTGTGTGTTTTAAACAGGAATCATGTCTAATTCTTTTGTTTCAATGGAGTTGAAGCCAAAATGGCTTTATCTCAGCGAAAGAAGTCAAAAATTTACTTCTTGGGTTTTCGAAGCTCCACAGTTAATTTTCAGTTTAGTTAGATGTTGGACAGCTTCCAAATGCTAAGAAGTAGTATTTCTGTGTGTTTTAAATAGGAATCATGTCTAATTCTTTTGTTTCAATGGAGTTGAAGCCAAAATAGCTTTATCTCAGTGAAAGAAGTCAATAATGGACTACTTGGGTTTACGGAGCTCCACAATTATTCTTCAGTTTAGTTAGATGTTGGACAGCTCCGAAATGCTGAGAAGCAGCATTTCTGGATGTTTTAAACTGGAATCCGGTCTAATTCTTATGTTTCAATAGAGTTGAAGCCAAAATCGCTTTATCTCAGCGAAAGAAGTCAAACATTGACTTCTTTTGTTTACGAAACTCCACAGTTAATTTTTAGTTTAGTTAGATGTTGGACAGCTCCCAAATGCTGAGAAGTAGTACTTTTGGGTGTTTTAATTTGGAATCCGGTCTAATTCTTATGTTTCAAAACATTTGATGCCAAAATCGCTTTATCTCAGTGAAAGAAGTCAGAAATGGACTTTTTGGGTTTACAAAGCTCCACAGTTAATTTTCATCTCAGTTAGATGTTGGACAGCTTTGAAATGCTGAGAAGTAGTATTTCTGGGTGTTTTAAACTGGAATCAAGTCTAATTCTTTTGTTTCAATGGAGTTGAAGCCAAAATAGCTTTTTCTCAGCGAAAGAAGTCAATAATGGACTACTTGGGTTTACGGAGCTCCACAATTATTCTTCAGTTTAGTTAGATGTTGGACAGCTTCCAAATGCTAAGAAGTAGTATTTCTGTGTGTTTTAAACAGGAATCATGTCTAATTCTTTTGTTTCAATGGAGTTGATGCAAAAATCGCTTTATCTCAGTGAAAGGAGTAATAAATTTACTTTTTGGGTTTACAAAGCTGCATAGTTAATTTTCTGTTTATTTAGATGTAGTACAGCTCCGAAAAGCTGAGAATCAGCATATCTGGATGTTTTAAACTGGAATCATGTCTAATTCTTAAGTTTCAATAGAGTTGAAGCCAAAATCGCTTTACCTAAATGAAAGAAGTCAAAAAAGGACATCTTGGCTTTACGGAGCTCCACAATTAAACTTCAGTTTAGTTAGATGTTGGTAAGCTCGGAAATGCTGAGAAGTATTATATCTGGCTGTTTTAACCTGGAATCAAGTCTAATTCTTATGTTTCAATGGAGTTGAAGCCAAATTCGCTTTATCTCAGCGAAAGAAGTAAAAAATGGACAACTTGGGTTTACGGTGCTCCACAATTATTTTTCAGTTTAGTTAGATGTTGGACAGATCCGAAATGCTGAGAAGAAGTCTATCTGGCTGTTTTAAACTGGAATCAAATCTAATTCTTATGTTTCAATAGAGTTGAAGCCAAAATCGCTTTATCTCAGAGAGAGAAGCCAAAAATTGGCTTCTTTTGTTTACGAAAATCCAAAGTTAATTTTCAATTTTGTTAGATGTTTGACAGCTCCCAAATGCTGAGAAGCAGTATTTCTGGGTGTTTTAAATTGGAATCAGGTCTAATTCTTATGTTTCAATACAGTTGATGCCAAAATCGCTTTATCTCAGTGATAGAAGTCAAAAATTGATTTTTTGGATTTACAAAGCTGCACAGATAATTTTCAGTTTATTTAGATGTAGTCCAGCTCCGAAAAGCTGAGAATCAGTATATCTGGATGTTTTAAACTGGAATCAGGTCTAATTCTTATGTTTTAATAAAGTTGAAGCCAAAATCGCTTTATCTCATCGAAAGTAGTAATAAATGGACTTATTGAGTTTACGAAGCTCCACAGTTAAGTTCCAATTTAGTTAGATGTTGAAAAGCTTCATAATGCTGAAAAGCAGTACATCTGGCTGTTTTAATCTGGAATCAGGTCTAATTCTTTTGTTTTAATAGAGTTGAAGCCAAAATCGCTTTATCTCAGCGAAAGAGGTAAAAAATGGACATCTTGAGTTTACGAACCTCCACAGTTAAGTTCCAATTTAGGTAGATGTTTTAAACTGGAATCAGGTCTAATTCTTATGTTTTAATAGAGTTGAAGCCAAAATCGCTTTATCTCAGCGAAAGAAGTAATAAATGGACTTATTGAGTTTACGAAGCTCCACAGTTAAGTTCCAATTTAGTTACATGTTGAACAGTTCCGAAATGCTGAAAAGCAGTATATCTGGCTGTTTTAAACTGGAATCAGGTCAAATTCCTTTGTTTTAATAGAGTTGAAGCCAAAATCGCTTTATCTCAGCGAAAGAAGTAATAAATGGACTTATTGGGTTTACGAAGCTCCACAGTCAATTTTCAGTTTAGTTAGATGTTGGACAGCTTTCAAATGCTAAGAAGTAGTATTTCTGTGTGTTTTAAACAGGAATCATGTCTAATTCTTTTGTTTCAATGGAGTTGAAGCCAAAATGGCTTTATCTCAGCGAAAGAAGTCAAAATTTACTTCTTGGGTTTTCGAAGCTCCACAGTTAATTTTCAGTTTAGTTAGATGTTGGACAGCTTCCAAATGCTAAGAAGTAGTATTTCTGTGTGTTTTAAATAGGAATCATGTCTAATTCTTTTGTTTCAATGGAGTTGAAGCCAAAATAGCTTTATCTCAGTGAAAGAAGTCAATAATGGACTACTTGGGTTTACGGAGCTCCACAATTATTCTTCAGTTTAGTTAGATGTTGGACAGCTCCGAAATGCTGAGAAGCAGCATTTCTGGATGTTTTAAACTGGAATCCGGTCTAATTCTTATGTTTCAATAGAGTTGAAGCCAAAATCACTTTATCTCAGCGAAAGAAGTCAAACATTGACTTCTTTGTTTACGAAACTCCACAGTTAATTTTAGTTTAGTTAGATGTTGGACAGCTCCCAAATGCTGAGAAGTAGTACTTTTGGGTGTTTTAATTTGGAATCCGGTCTAATTCTTATGTTTCAAAACATTTGATGCCAAAATCGCTTTATCTCAGTGAAAGAAGTCAGAAATGGACTTTTTGGGTTTACAAAGCTCCACAGTTAATTTTCATCTCAGTTAGATGTTGGACAGCTTTGAAATGCTGAGAAGTAGTATTTCTGGGTGTTTTAAACTGGAATCAAGTCTAATTCTTTTGTTTCAATGGAGTTGAAGCCAAAATAGCTTTTTCTCAGCGAAAGAAGTCAATAATGGACTACTTGGGTTTACGGAGCTCCACAATTATTCTTCAGTTTAGTTAGATGTTGGACAGCTTCCAAATGCTAAGAAGTAGTATTTCTGTGTGTTTTAAACAGGAATCATGTCTAATTCTTTTGTTTCAATGGAGTTGATGCAAAATCGCTTTATCTCAGTGAAAGGAGTAATAAATTTACTTTTTGGGTTTACAAAGCTGCATAGTTAATTTTCTGTTTATTTAGATGTAGTACAGCTCCGAAAAGCTGAGAATCAGCATATCTGGATGTTTTAAACTGGAATCATGTCTAATTCTTAAGTTTCAATAGAGTTGAAGCCAAAATCGCTTTACCTAAATGAAAGAAGTCAAAAAGGACATCTTGGCTTTACGGAGCTCCACAATTAAACTTCAGTTTAGTTAGATGTTGGTAAGCTCGGAAATGCTGAGAAGTATTATATCTGGCTGTTTTAACCTGGAATCAAGTCTAATTCTTATGTTTCAATGGAGTTGAAGCCAAATTCGCTTTATCTCAGCGAAAGAAGTAAAAATGGACAACTTGGGTTTACGGTGCTCCACAATTATTTTTCAGTTTAGTTAGATGTTGGACAGATCCGAAATGCTGAGAAGAAGTCTATCTGGCTGTTTTAAACTGGAATCAAATCTAATTCTTATGTTTCAATAAAGTTGAAGCCAAAATCGCTTTATCTCAGAGAGAGAAGCCAAAAATTGGCTTCTTTTGTTTACGAAAATCCAAAGTTAATTTTCAATTTTGTTAGATGTTTGACAGCTCCCAAATGCTGAGAAGCAGTATTTCTGGGTGTTTTAAATTGGAATCAGGTCTAATTCTTATGTTTCAATACAGTTGATGCCAAAATCGCTTTATCTCAGTGATAGAAGTCAAAAATTGATTTTTTGGATTTACAAAGCTGCACAGATAATTTTCAGTTTATTTAGATGTAGTCCAGCTCCGAAAAGCTGAGAATCAGTATATCTGGATGTTTTAAACTGGAATCAGGTCTAATTCTTATGTTTTAATAAAGTTGAAGCCAAAATCGCTTTATCTCATCGAAAGTAGTAATAAATGGACTTATTGAGTTTACGAAGCTCCACAGTTAAGTTCCAATTTAGTTAGATGTTGAAAAGCTTCATAATGCTGAAAAGCAGTACATCTGGCTGTTTTAATCTGGAATCAGGTCTAATTCTTTTGTTTTAATAGAGTTGAAGCCAAAATCGCTTTATCTCAGCGAAAGAGGTAAAAAATGGACATCTTGAGTTTACGAACCTCCACAGTTAAGTTCCAATTTAGGTAGATGTTTTAAACTGGAATCAGGTCTAATTCTTATGTTTTAATAGAGTTGAAGCCAAAATCGCTTTATCTCAGCGAAAGAAGTAATAAATGGACTTATTGAGTTTACGAAGCTCCACAGTTAAGTTCCAATTTAGTTACATGTTGAACAGTTCCGAAATGCTGAAAAGCAGTATATCTGGCTGTTTTAAACTGGAATCAGGTCAAATTCCTTTGTTTTAATAGAGTTGAAGCCAAAATCGCTTTATCTCAGCGAAAGAAGTAATAAATGGACTTATTGGGTTTACGAAGCTCCACAGTCAATTTTCAGTTTAGTTAGATGTTGGACAGCTTTCAAATGCTAAGAAGTAGTATTTCTGTGTGTTTTAAACAGGAATCATGTCTAATTCTTTTGTTTCAATGGAGTTGAAGCCAAAATGGCTTTATCTCAGCGAAAGAAGTCAAAAATTTACTTCTTGGGTTTTCGAAGCTCCACAGTTAATTTTCAGTTTAGTTAGATGTTGGACAGCTTCCAAATGCTAAGAAGTAGTATTTCTGTGTGTTTTAAATAGGAATCATGTCTAATTCTTTTGTTTCAATGGAGTTGAAGCCAAAATAGCTTTATCTCAGTGAAAGAAGTCAATAATGGACTACTTGGGTTTACGGAGCTCCACAATTATTCTTCAGTTTAGTTAGATGTTGGACAGCTCCGAAATGCTGAGAAGCAGCATTTCTGGATGTTTTAAACTGGAATCCGGTCTAATTCTTATGTTTCAATAGAGTTGAAGCCAAAATCGCTTTATCTCAGCGAAAGAAGTCAAACATTGACTTCTTTTGTTTACGAAACTCCACAGTTAATTTTTAGTTTAGTTAGATGTTGGACAGCTCCCAAATGCTGAGAAGTAGTACTTTTGGGTGTTTTAATTTGGAATCCGGTCTAATTCTTATGTTTCAAAACATTTGATGCCAAAATCGCTTTATCTCAGTGAAAGAAGTCAGAAATGGACTTTTTGGGTTTACAAAGCTCCACAGTTAATTTTCATCTCAGTTAGATGTTGGACAGCTTTGAAATGCTGAGAAGTAGTATTTCTGGGTGTTTTAAACTGGAATCAAGTCTAATTCTTTTGTTTCAATGGAGTTGAAGCCAAAATAGCTTTATCTCAGCGAAAGAAGTCAATAATGGACTACTTGGGTTTACGGAGCTCCACAATTATTCTTCAGTTTAGTTAGATGTTGGACAGCTTCCAAATGCTAAGAAGTAGTATTTCTGTGTGTTTTAAACAGGAATCATGTCTAATTCTTTTGTTTCAATGGAGTTGATGCAAAAATCGCTTTATCTCAGTGAAAGGAGTAATAAATTTACTTTTTGGGTTTACAAAGCTGCATAGTTAATTTTCTGTTTATTTAGATGTAGTACAGCTCCGAAAAGCTGAGAATCAGCATATCTGGATGTTTTAAACTGGAATCATGTCTAATTCTTAAGTTTCAATAGAGTTGAAGCCAAAATCGCTTTACCTAAATGAAAGAAGTCAAAAAAGGACATCTTGGCTTTACGGAGCTCCACAATTAAACTTCAGTTTAGTTAGATGTTGGTAAGCTCGGAAATGCTGAGAAGTAGTATATCAGGGTGTTTAAAATTGGAATCCGGTCTAATTCCCTATGTTTCAATACAGTTGATGCCAAAATCGCTTTATCTCAGTGAAAGAAGTCAAAAATGGACAACTTGGGTTTACGGTCCTCCACAATTATTTTTCAGTTTAGTTAGATGTTGGACAGATCCGAAATGCTGAGAAGCAGTATTTCTGGCTGTTTTAAATGGAACCAAGTCTAATTCTTATGTTTCAATAGAGTTGAAGCCAAAATCGCTTTATCTCAGCGAAAGAAGTCAAAATTTACTTCTTGGGTTTTCGAAGCTCCACAGTTAATTTGCAGTTTAGTTAGATGTTGGACATCTTCCAATTTCTAATAAGTAGTATTTCTGTGTGTTTTAAACAGGAATCATGTCTAATTCTTTTGTTTCAATGGAGTTGAAGCCAAAATAGCTTTATCTCAGCGAAAGAAGTCAATAATGGACTACTTGGGTTTACGGAGCTCCACAATTATTCTTCAGTTTAGTTAGATGTTGGACAGCTCCGAAATGCTGAGAAGCAGCATTTCTGGATGTTTTAAACTGGAATCCGGTCTAATTCTTATGTTTCTATAAAGTTGAAGCAAAAATCGCTTTATCTCAGCGAAAGAAGTCAAACATTGACTTTAGAAGCAGTATATCTGGCTGTTATAAACTGGAATTAAGTCTATTTCTTATGTTTCAATGGAGTTGAAGCCAAAATCGCTTTATCTCAGCGAAAGAAGTAATTAATGGACTTCTTGGGTTTACGAAGCTCTACAGTTATTTTTCAGTTTGGTTAGATGTTACACAGCTTCGAAATGCTGGGAAGCAGTATATCTGCCCGTTTTAAACTGGAATCATGTCTAATTATTATGTTTCAATAGAGTTGAAGCCAAAATCACTTTATCTCAGCGAAAGAAGTAATAAATGGACTTCTTAGGTTTATGTCGCTCCACAGTTTATTATCAGTGCAGTTAGATGTTGGACAGCTCCAAAATGCTGAGTAGCAGTATATCTGGCTGTTTTAAACTGGAATCAAGTCTAATTCTTATGTTTCAATAGAGTTGAAGCCAAAATCGATATATCTCGAAAGCAGTAATAAATTGACTTCTTGGGGTTTACGAAGCTCCACAGTTACTTTTCAGCTTGGTTAGACGTTGCACAGCTCGAAAGTGCTGAAAAGCAGTATATTTGGCTGTTTTAAATGAACAGCCAGATACCTAAATGAAAGAAGTCATAAAAGGACATCTTGGCTTTACGGAACTCCACAATTAATTTTCAGTTTAGTTAGATGTTGGTAAGCTCGGAAATGCTGAGAAGTAGTATTTCAGGGTGTTTAAAATTGGAATCCGGTCTAATTCTTATGTTTCTATAAAGTTGATGCAAAAATCGCTTTATCTCAGTGAAAGGAGTAATAAATGGACTTTTTGGGTTTACAAAGCTGCACAGTTAATTTTCTGTTTATTTAGATGTAGTACAGCTCCGAAAAGCTGAGAATCAGCATATCTGGATGTTTTAAACTGGAATCAAGTCTAATTCTTATGTTTCAATGGAGTTGAAGCCAAAATCGCTTTATCTCAGCGATATAAGTAATGAATGGACTTCTTGGGTTTACGAAGCTCTACAGTTATTTTTCAGTTTGGTTAGATGTTGGAAAGCTCCGAAATGCTGAGTAGCAGTATATCTGGCTGTTATAAACTGG
Organism: Poecilia reticulata; assembly: GCF_904066995.2. Classification (NCBI taxonomy): domain Eukaryota; kingdom Metazoa; phylum Chordata; class Actinopteri; order Cyprinodontiformes; family Poeciliidae; genus Poecilia; species Poecilia reticulata. The sequence goes on along the minus strand of NW_027675157.1, from coordinate 15,798 downwards.
AATTAAGTCTATTTCTTATGTTTCAATAGAGTTGAAGCCAAAATCGCTTTATCTCAGCGAAAGAAGTCAAACATTGACTTCTTTTGTTTACGAAACTCCACAGTTAATTTTTACTTTAGTTAGATGTTGGACAGCTCCCAAATGCTGAGAAGTAGTACTTTTGGGTGTTTTAATTTGGAATCCGGTCTAATTCTTATGTTTCAAAACATTTGATGCCAAAATCGCTTTATCTCAGTGAAAGAAGTCAGAAATTGACTTTTGGGTTTACAAAGCTCCACAGTTAATTTTCATCTCAGTTAGATGTTGGACAGCTTTGAAATGCTGAGAAGTAGTATTTCTGGGTGTTTTAAACTGGAATCAAGTCTAATTCTTATGTCTCATTAGAGTTGAAGAAATAAATCGCTTTTTCTCAGCGAAAGAATTCAAAATGGACAACTTGGGTTTACGAAGCTCCACATTTAATTTTCAGCTTAGTTAGACGTTGGACAGATCCGAAATGCTGAGAAGTATTATATCTGGCTGTTTTAACCTGGAATCAAGTCTAATTCTTATGTTTCAATGGAGTTGAAGCCAAATTCGCTTTATCTCAGCGAAAGAAGTAAAAATGGACAACTTGGGTTTACGGTGCTCCACAATTATTTTCAGTTTAGTTAGATGTTGGACAGATCCGAAATGCTGAGAAGAAGTCTATCTGGCTGTTTTAAACTGGAATCAAATCTATTTCTTATGTTTCAATAAAGTTGAAGCCAAAATCGCTTTATCTCAGAGAGAGAAGCCAAAATTGGCTTCTTTTGTTTACGAAAATCCAAAGTTAATTTTCAATTTTGTTAGATGTTTGACAGCTCCCAAATGCTGAGAAGCAGTATTTCTGGGTGTTCTAAATTGGAGTCAGGCCTAATTCTTATGCTTCAATACAGTTGAGGCCAAAATCGCTTTAACTCAGTGATAGAAGTCAAAAATTGATTTTTGGATTTACAAAGCTGCACAGATAATTTCAGTTTATTTAGATGTAGTCCAGCTCCGAAAAGCTGAGAATCAGTATATCTGGATGTTTTAAACTGGAATCAGGTCTAATTCTTATGTTTTAATAAAGTTGAAGCCAAAATCGCTTTATCTCATCGAAAGTAGTAATAAATGGACTTATTGAGTTTACGAAGCTCCACAGTTAAGTTCCAATTTAGTTAGATGTTGAAAAGCTTCATAATGCTGAAAAGCAGTACATCTGGCTGTTTTAATCTGGAATCAGGTCTAATTCTTTTGTTTTAATAGAGTTGAAGCCAAAATCGCTTTATCTCAGCGAAAGAGGTAAAAAATGGACATCTTGAGTTTACGAACCTCCACAGTTAAGTTCCAATTTAGGTAGATGTTTTAAACTGGAATCAGGTCTAATTCTTATGTTTTAATAGAGTTGAAGCCAAAATCGCTTTATCTCAGCGAAAGAAGTAATAAATGGACTTATTGAGTTTACGAAGCTCCACAGTTAAGTTCCAATTTAGTTACATGTTGAACAGTTCCGAAATGCTGAAAAGCAGTATATCTGGCTGTTTTAAACTGGAATCAGGTCAAATTCCTTTGTTTTAATAGAGTTGAAGCCAAAATCGCTTTATCTCAGCGAAAGAAGTAATAAATGGACTTATTGGGTTTACGAAGCTCCACAGTCAATTTTAAGTTTAGTTAGATGTTGGACAGCTTTCAAATGCTAAGAAGTAGTATTTATGTGTGTTTTAAACAGGAATCATGTCTAATTCTTTGTTTCAATGGAGTTGAAGCCAAAATGGCTTTATCTCAGCGAAAGAAGTCAAAAATTTACTTCTTGGGTTTTCGAAGCTCCACAGTTAATTTTCAGTTTAGTTAGATGTTGGACAGCTTCCAAATGCTAAGAAGTAGTATTTCTGTGTGTTTTAAATAGGAATCATGTCTAATTCTTTTGTTTCAATGGAGTTGAAGCCAAAATAGCTTTATCTCAGTGAAAGAAGTCAATAATGGACTACTTGGGTTTACGGAGCTCCACAATTATTCTTCAGTTTAGTTAGATGTTGGACAGCTCCGAAATGCTGAGAAGCAGCATTTCTGGATGTTTTAAACTGGAATCCGGTCTAATTCTTATGTTTCAATAGAGTTGAAGCCAAAATCGCTTTATCTCAGCGAAAGAAGTCAAACATTGACTTCTTTGTTTACGAAACTCCACAGTTAATTTTTAGTTTAGTTAGATGTTGGACAGCTCCCAAATGCTGAGAAGTAGTACTTTTGGGTGTTTTAATTTGGAATCCGGTCTAATTCTTATGTTTCAAAACATTTGATGCCAAAATCGCTTTATCTCAGTGAAAGAAGTCAGAAATGGACTTTTTGGGTTTACAAAGCTCCACAGTTAATTTCATCTCAGTTAGATGTTGGACAGCTTTGAAATGCTGAGAAGTAGTATTTCTGGGTGTTTTAAACTGGAATCAAGTCTAATTCTTTTGTTTCAATGGAGTTGAAGCCAAAATAGCTTTATCTCAGCGAAAGAAGTCAATAATGGACTACTTGGGTTTACGGAGCTCCACAATTATTCTTCAGTTTAGTTAGATGTTGGACAGCTTCCAATGCTAAGAAGTAGTATTTCTGTGTGTTTTAAACAGGAATCATGTCTAATTCTTTTGTTTCAATGGAGTTGATGCAAAAATCGCTTTATCTCAGTGAAAGGAGTAATAAATTTACTTTTTGGGTTTACAAAGCTGCATAGTTAATTTTCTGTTTATTTAGATGTAGTACAGCTCCGAAAAGCTGAGAATCAGCATATCTGGATGTTTTAAACTGGAATCATGTCTAATTCTTAAGTTTCAATAGAGTTGAAGCCAAAATCGCTTTACCTAAATGAAAGAAGTCAAAAAAGGACATCTTGGCTTTACGGAGCTCCACAATTAAACTTCAGTTTAGTTAGATGTTGGTAAGCTCGGAAATGCTGAGAAGTAGTATATCAGGGTGTTTAAAATTGGAATCCGGTCTAATTCCCTATGTTTCAATACAGTTGATGCCAAAATCGCTTTATCTCAGTGAAAGAAGTCAAAAATGGACAACTTGGGTTTACGGTCCTCCACAATTATTTTTCAGTTTAGTTAGATGTTGGACAGATCCGAAATGCTGAGAAGCAGTATTTCTGGCTGTTTTAAAATGGAACCAAGTCTAATTCTTATGTTTCAATAGAGTTGAAGCCAAAATCGCTTTATCTCAGCGAAAGAAGTCAAAAATTTACTTCTTGGGTTTTCGAAGCTCCACAGTTAATTTGCAGTTTAGTTAGATGTTGGACATCTTCCAATTTCTAATAAGTAGTATTTCTGTGTGTTTTAAACAGGAATCATGTCTAATTCTTTTGTTTCAATGGAGTTGAAGCCAAAATAGCTTTATCTCAGCGAAAGAAGTCAATAATGGACTACTTGGGTTTACGGAGCTCCACAATTATTCTTCAGTTTAGTTAGATGTTGGACAGCTCCGAAATGCTGAGAAGCAGCATTTCTGGATGTTTTAAACTGGAATCCGGTCTAATTCTTATGTTTCTATAAAGTTGAAGCAAAAATCGCTTTATCTCAGCGAAAGAAGTCAAACATTGACTTTAGAAGCAGTATATCTGGCTGTTATAAACTGGAATTAAGTCTATTTCTTATGTTTCAATGGAGTTGAAGCCAAAATCGCTTTATCTCAGCGAAAGAAGTAATTAATGGACTTCTTGGGTTTACGAAGCTCTACAGTTATTTTTCAGTTTGGTTAGATGTTACACAGCTTCGAAATGCTGGGAAGCAGTATATCTGCCCGTTTTAAACTGGAATCATGTCTAATTATTATGTTTCAATAGAGTTGAAGCCAAAATCACTTTATCTCAGCGAAAGAAGTAATAAATGGACTTCTTAGGTTTATGTCGCTCCACAGTTTATTATCAGTGCAGTTAGATGTTGGACAGCTCCAAAATGCTGAGTAGCAGTATATCTGGCTGTTTTAAACTGGAATCAAGTCTAATTCTTATGTTTCAATAGAGTTGAAGCCAAAATCGATATATCTCGAAAGCAGTAATAAATTGACTTCTTGGGGTTTACGAAGCTCCACAGTTACTTTTCAGCTTGGTTAGACGTTGCACAGCTCGAAAGTGCTGAAAAGCAGTATATTTGGCTGTTTTAAATGAACAGCCAGATACCTAAATGAAAGAAGTCATAAAAGGACATCTTGGCTTTACGGAGCTCCACAATTAATTTTCAGTTTAGTTAGATGTTGGTAAGCTCGGAAATGCTGAGAAGTAGTATTTCAGGGTGTTTAAAATTGGAATCCGGTCTAATTCTTATGTTTCTATAAAGTTGAAGCAAAAATCGCTTTATCTCAGTGAAAAGAGTAATAAATGGACTTTTTGGGTTTACAAAGCTGCACAGTTAATTTTCTGTTTATTTAGATGTAGTACAGCCCCGAAAAGCTGAGAATCAGCATATCTGGATGTTTTAAACTGGAATCATGTCTAATTCTTAAGTTTCAATAGAGTTGAAGCCAAAATCGCTTTACCTAAATGAAAGAAGTCAAAAAAGGACATCTTGGCTTTACGGAGCTCCACAATTAATTTTCAGTTTAGTTAGATGTTGGTAAGCTCGGAAATGCTGAGAAGTAGTATATCAGGGTGTTTAACATTGGAATCCGGTCTAATTCCCTATGGTTCAATACAGTTGATGCCAAAATCGCTTTATCTCAGTGAAAGAAGTCAAAAATGGACAACTTGGGTTTACGGTCCTCCACAATTATTTTTCAGTTTAGTTAGATGTTGGACAGATCCGAAATGCTGAGAAGCAGTATTTCTGGCTGTTTTAAAATGGAACCAAGTCTAATTCTTATGTTTCAATAGAGTTGAAGCCAAAATCGCTTTATCTCAGCGAAAGAAGTCAAAAATTTACTTCTTGGGTTTTCGAAGCTCCACAGTTAATTTGCAGTTTAGTTAGATGTTGGACAGCTTCCAATTTCTAAGAAGTAGTATTTCTGTGTGTTTTAAACAAGAATCATGTCTAATTCTTTTGTTTCAATGGAGTTGAAGCCAAAATAGCTTTATCTCAGCGAAAGAAGTCAATAATGGACTACTTGGGTTTACGGAGCTCCACAATTATTCTTCAGTTTAGTTAGATGTTGGACAGCTCCGAAATGCTGAGAAGCAGCATTTCTGGATGTTTTAAACTGGAGTCCGGTCTAATTCTTATGTTTCAATAGAGTTGAAGCCAAAATCGCTTTATCTCAGCGAAAGAAGTCAAACATTGACTTCTTTTGTTTACGAAACTCCACAGTTAATTTTTAGTTTAGTTAGATGTTGGACAGCTCCCAAATGCTGAGAAGTAGTACTTTTGGGTGTTTTAATTTGGAATCCGGTCTAATTCTTATGTTTCAAAACATTTGATGCCAAAATCGCTTTATCTCAGTGAAAGAAGTCAGAAATGGACTTTTTGGGTTTACAAAGCTCCACAGTTAATTTTCATCTCAGTTAGATGTTGGACAGCTTTGAAATGCTGAGAAGTAGTATTTCTGGGTGTTTTAAACTGGAATCAAGTCTAATTCTTATGTCTCATTAGAGTTGAAGAAATAAATCGCTTTTTCTCAGCGAAAGAATTCAAAAATGGACAACTTGGGTTTACGAAGCTCCACATTTAATTTTCAGCTTAGTTAGACGTTGGACAGATCCGAAATGCTGAGAAGTATTATATCTGGCTGTTTTAACCTGGAATCAAGTCTAATTCTTATGTTTCAATGGAGTTGAAGCCAAAATCGCTTTATCTCAGTGAAAGAAGTCAAAAATGGACAACTTGGGTTTACGGTCCACAATTATTTTTCAGTTTAGTTAGATGTTGGACAGATTCGAAATGCTGAGAAGCAGTATTCCTGGCTGTTTTAAAATGGAACCAAGTCTAATTCTTATGTTTCAATAGAGTTGAAGCCAAAATCGCTTTATCTCAGCGAAAGAAGTCAAAAATTTACTTCTTGGGTTTTCGAAGCTCCACAGTTAATTTGCAGTTTAGTTAGATGTTGGACAGCTTCCAATTTCTAAGAAGTAGTATTTCTGTGTGTTTTAAACAGGAATCATGTCTAATTCTTTTGTTTCAATGGAGTTGAAGCCAAAATAGCTTTATCTCAGCGAAAGAAGTCAATAATGGACTACTTGGGTTTACGGAGCTCCACAATTATTCTTCAGTTTAGTTAGATGTTGGACAGCTCCGAAATGCTGAGAAGCAGCATTTCTGGATGTTTTAAACTGGAGTCCGGTCTAATTCTTATGTTTCAATAGAGTTGAAGCCAAAATCGCTTTATCTCAGCGAAAGAAGTCAAACATTGACTTCTTTTGTTTACGAAACTCCACAGTTAATTTTTAGTTTAGTTAGATGTTGGACAGCTCCCAAATGCTGAGAAGTAGTACTTTTGGGTGTTTTAATTTGGAATCCGGTCTAATTCTTATGTTTCAAAACATTTGATGCCAAAATCGCTTTATCTCAGTGAAAGAAGTCAGAAATTGACTTTTTGGGTTTACAAAGCTCCACAGTTAATTTTCATCTCAGTTAGATGTTGGACAGCTTTGAAATGCTGAGAAGTAGTATTTCTGGGTGTTTTAAACTGGAATCAAGTCTAATTCTTATGTCTCATTAGAGTTGAAGAAATAAATCGCTTTTTCTCAGCGAAAGAATTCAAAAATGGACAACTTGGGTTTACGAAGCTCCACATTTAATTTTCAGCTTAGTTAGACGTTGGACAGATCCAAAATGCTGAGAAGTATTATATCTGGCTGTTTTAACCTGGAATCAAGTCTAATTCTTATGTTTCAATGGAGTTGAAGCCAAATTCGCTTTATCTCAACGAAAGAAGTAAAAAATGGACAACTTGGGTTTACGGTGCTCCACAATTATTTTTCAGTTTAGTTAGATGTTGGACAGATCCGAAATGCTGAGAAGAAGTCTATCTGGCTGTTTTAAACTGGAATCAAATCTAATTCTTATGTTTCAATAAAGTTGAAGCCAAAATCGCTTTATCTCAGAGAGAGAAGCCAAAAATTGGCTTCTTTTGTTTACGAAAATCCAAAGTTAATTTTCAATTTTGTTAGATGTTTGACAGCTCCCAAATGCTGAGAAGCAGTATTTCTGGGTGTTTTAAATTGGAATCAGGTCTAATTCTTATGTTTCAATACAGTTGATGCCAAAATCGCTTTATCTCAGTGATAGAAGTCAAAAATTGACTTTTTGGATTTACAAAGCTGCACAGATAATTTTCAGTTTATTTAGATGTAGTCCAGCTCCGAAAAGCTGAGAATCAGTATATCTGGATGTTTTAAACTGGAATCATGTCTAATTCTTACGTTACAATTGAGTTGAAGCAAAAATCACTTTATCTCAGCGAAAGAAGTAATAAATGGACATCTTGAGTTTACGAAGCTCCACAGTTAAGTTCCTATTTAGTTAGATGTTGAACAGTTCCGAAATGCTGAGAAGCAGTATATCTGGCAGTTTTAACTGGAATAAGGACAAATTCTTATGTTTTAATAGAGTTGAAGCCAAAATCGCTTTATGTCAGCTGAAGAAGTAATAAATGGACTTATTGGGTTTACGAAGCTCCACAATCAATTTTCAGTTTACTTAGATTGTGGACAGCTCCGAAATGCTGAGAAGCAGTATTTCTGGGTGTTTTAAATTGGAATCAGGTCTAATTCTTATGTTTCAATACAGTTGATGCCAAAATCGCTTTATCTCAGTGATAGAAGTCAAAAATTGACTTTTTGGATTTACAAAGCTGCACAGATAATTTTCAGTTTATTTAGATGTAGTCCAGCTCCGAAAAGCTGAGAATCAGTATATCTGGATGTTTTAAACTGGAATCATGTCTAATTCTTACGTTACAATTGAGTTGAAGCAAAAATCACTTTATCTCAGCGAAAGAAGTAATAAATGGACATCTTGAGTTTACGAAGCTCCACAGTTAAGTTCCTATTTAGTTAGATGTTGAACAGTTCCGAAATGCTGAGAAGCAGTATATCTGGCAGTTTTAACTGGAATAAGGACAAATTCTTATGTTTTAATAGAGTTGAAGCCAAAATCGCTTTATGTCAGCTGAAGAAGTAATAAATGGACTTATTGGGTTTACGAAGCTCCACAATCAATTTTCAGTTTACTTAGATTGTGGACAGCTCCGAAATGCTGAGAAGCAGTATATCTGGCTGTTTTAAACTGGAATCAGGTCTAATTCTTATGTTTTAATAAAGTTGAAGCCAAAATCGCTTTATCTCATCGAAAGTAGTAATAAATGGACTTATTGAGTTTACGAAGCTCCACAGTTAAGTTACAATTTAGTTACATGTTGAACAGTTCTGAAATGCTGAAAAGCAGTATATCTGGCTGTTTCAAACTGGAATCAGGTCTAATTCTTATGTTTTAATAGAGTTGAAGCCAAAATCGCTTTATCTCAGCGAAAGAAGTAATACATGGATTTCTTGAGTTTACTAAGCTCCACAATTAAGTTCCAATTTAGTTAGATGTTGAAAAGCTTCATAATGCTGAAAAGCAGTACATCTGGCTGTTTTAATCTGGAATCAGGTCTAATTCTTTTGTTTTAATAGAGTTGAAGCCAAAATCGCTTTATCTCAGCGAAAGAGGTAAAAAATGGACATCTTGAGTTTACGAACCTCCACAGTTAAGTTCCAATTTAGGTAGATGTTTTAAACTGGAATCAGGTCTAATTCTTATGTTTTAATAGAGTTGAAGCCAAAATCGCTTTATCTCAGCGAAAGAAGTAATAAATGGACTTATTGAGTTTACGAAGCTCCACAGTTAAGTTCCAATTTAGTTACATGTTGAACAGTTCCGAAATGCTGAAAAGCAGTATATCTGGCTGTTTTAAACTGGAATCAGGTCAAATTCCTTTGTTTTAATAGAGTTGAAGCCAAAATTGCTTTATCTCAGCGAAAGAAGTAATAAATGGACTTATTGGGTTTACGAAGCTCCACAGTCAATTTTCAGTTTAGTTAGATGTTGGACAGCTTCCAAATGCTAAGAAGTAGTATTTCTGTGTGTTTTAAACAGGAATCATGTCTAATTCTTTTGTTTCAATGGAGTTGAAGCCAAAATGGCTTTATCTCAGTGAAAGAAGTCAATAATGGACTACTTGGGTTTACGGAGCTCCACAATTATTCTTCAGTTTAGTTAGATGTTGGACAGCTTCCAAATGCTAAGAAGTAGTATTTCTGTGTGTTTTAAATAGGAATCATGTCTAATTCTTTTGTTTCAATGGAGTTGAAGCCAAAATAGCTTTATCTCAGCGAAGGAAGTCAAAAATAGACTACTTGGGTTTACGGAGCTCCACAATTATTCTTCAGTTTAGTTAGATGTTGGACAGCTCCGAAATGCTGAGAAGCAGCATTTCTGGATGTTTTAAACTGGAATCCGGTCTAATTCTTATGTTTCAATAGAGTTGAAGCCAAAATCACTTTATCTCAGCGAAAGAAGTCAAACATTGACTTCTTTTGTTTACGAAACTCCACAGTTAATTTTTAGTTTAGTTAGATGTTGGACAGCTCCCAAATGCTGAGAAGTAGTACTTTTGGGTGTTTTAATTTTGAATCCGGTCTAATTCTTATGTTTCAAAACAGTTGATGCCAAAATCGCTTTATCTCAGTGAAAGAAGTCAGAAATGGACTTTTTGGGTTTACAAAGCTCCACAGTTAATTTTCATCTCAGTTAGATGTTGGACAGCTTTGAAATGCTGAGAAGTAGTATTTCTGGGTGTTTTAAACTGGAATCAAGTCTAATTCTTATGTCTCATTAGAGTTGAAGAAATAAATCGCTTTTTCTCAGCGAAAGAATTCAAAAATGGACAACTTGGGTTTACGAAGCTCCACATTTAATTTTCAGCTTAGTTAGACATTGGACAGATCCGAAATGCTGAGAAGGATTATATCTGGCTGTTTTAACCTGGAATCAAGTCTAATTCTTATGTTTCAATAGAGTTGAAACCAAATTCGCTTTATCTCAGCGAAAGAAGTAAAAAATTGACAACTTGGGTTTACGGTGCTCCACAATTATTTTTCAGTTTAGTTAGATGCTGGACAGATCCGAAATGCTGAGAAGAAGTCTATCTGGCTGCTTTAAACTGGAATCAAATCTAATTCTTATGTTTCAATAAAGTTGAAGCCAAAATCGCTTTATCTCAGCGAAAGAAGTAATAAATGGACTTCTTGAGTTTACGAAGCTCCACAGTTAAGTTCCAATTTAGTTACATGTTGAACAGTTCCGAAATGCTGAAAAGCAGTATATCTGGCTGTTTTAAACTGGAATCAGGTCTAATTCTTTTGTTTTAATAGAGTTGAAGCCAAAATCGCTTTATCTCAGCGAAAGAAGTAATAAATGGACTTATTGGGTTTACGAAGCTCCACAGTCAATTTTCAGTTTACTTAGATTGTGGACAGCTCCGAAATGCTGAAAAGCAGTATATCTGGCTGTTTTAAACTGGAATCAGGTCAAATTCCTATGTTTTAATAAAGTTGAAGCCAAAATCGCTTTATCTCAGCGAAAGTAGTAATAAATGGACTTCTTGAGTTTACGAAGCTCCACAGTTAAGTTCCAATTTAGTTACATGTTGAACAGTTCCGAAATGCTGAAAAGCAGTATATCTGGCAGTTTTAACTGGAATCAGGTCTAATTCTTATGTTTTAATAGAGTTGAAGCCAAAATCGCTTTATCTCAGCGAAAGAAGTAATAAATGGACTTATTGGGTTTACGAAGCTCCACAGTCAATTTTCTTTTTACTTGATTGTGGACAGCTCCGAAATGCTGAGAAGCAGTATATCTGGCTGTTTTAAAATGGAATCAGGTCTAATTCTTATATTTTAATAGAGTTGATGCCAAAATCGCTTTATCTCAACGAAAGAAGTAATAAACGGACATCTTGAGTTTACGAAGCTCCACGGTTAAGTTCCTATTTAGTTAAATGTTGAACAGTTCCAAAATGCTGAGAAACAGTATATCTGGCTGTTTTAAACTGGAATCAGGTCTAATTCTTATGTTTTAATGGAGTTGAAGCCAAAATCGCTTTATGTCAGCTACAGAAGTAATATATGGACTTATTGGGTTAACGAAGCTCCACAGTCAATTTTCAGTTTACTTAGAATGTGGACAGCTACGAAATGCTGAGAAGCAGTATATCTGGCTGTTTTAAACTGGAATCAGGTCTAATTCCTATGTTTTAATAAAGTTGAAGCCAAAATCGCTTTATCTCATCGAAAGTAGTAATAAATGGACTTATTGAGTTTACGAATCTCCACAGTTAAGTTCCAATTTAGTTACATGTTGAACACTTCCGAAATGCTGAAAAGCAGTATATCTGGCTGTTTTAAACTGGAATCAGTTCTAATTCTTATGTTTTAATAGAGTTGAAGCCAAAATCGCTTTAGCTCAACGAAAGAAGTAATAAATGGACATCTTGAGTTTACGAAGCTCCACAGTTAATTTTCAGTTTAATTAGATGTTGGACAGCTCCGAAATGCTGAGAAGCAGTATATCTGGCTGTTTTGAATTGGAATCAGGTCTAATTCTTATGTTTTAATAGTGTTGAAGGCAAAATCGCAATATCTCAACGAAAGAAGTAATAAATGGACATCTTGAGTTTACGAAGCTCCACAGTTAAGTTCCAATTTAGTTAGATGTTGAAAAGCTTCATAATAATGAAAAGCAGTACATCTGGCTGTTTTAAACTGGAATCAGGTCTAATTCTTATGTTTTAATAGAGTTGAAGCCAAAATTGCTTTAGCTCAACGAAAGAAGTAATAAATGGACATCTTGAGTTTACGAAGCTCCATAGTTAAGTTCCAATTTAGTTAGATGTTGAAAAGTTTCAAAATGCTGAGAAGCAGTATATCTGGCTGTTTTAAACTGGAATCAGGTCTAATTCTTATATTTTAATAGAGTTGATGCCAAAATCGCTTTATCTCAACGAAAGAAGTAATAAACGGACATCTTGAGTTTACGAAGCTCCACGGTTAAGTTCCTATTTAGTTAAATGTTGAACAGTTCCAAAATGCTGAGAAACAGTATATCTGGCTGTTTTAAACTGGAATCAGGTCTAATTCTTATGTTTTAATGGAGTTGAAGCCAAAATCGCTTTATGTCAGCTACAGAAGTAATATATGGACTTATTGGGTTAACGAAGCTCCACAGTCAATTTTCAGTTTACTTAGAATGTGGACAGCTACGAAATGCTGAGAAGCAGTATATCTGGCTGTTTTAAACTGGAATCAGGTCTAATTCCTATGTTTTAATAAAGTTGAAGCCAAAATCGCTTTATCTCATCGAAAGTAGTAATAAATGGACTTATTGAGTTTACGAATCTCCACAGTTAAGTTCCAATTTAGTTACATGTTGAACACTTCCGAAATGCTGAAAAGCAGTATATCTGGCTGTTTTAAACTGGAATCAGTTCTAATTCTTATGTTTTAATAGAGTTGAAGCCAAAATCGCTTTAGCTCAACGAAAGAAGTAATAAATGGACATCTTGAGTTTACGAAGCTCCACAGTTAATTTTCAGTTTAATTAGATGTTGGACAGCTCCGAAATGCTGAGAAGCAGTATATCTGGCTGTTTTGAATTGGAATCAGGTCTAATTCTTATGTTTTAATAGTGTTGAAGCCAAAATCGCAATATCTCAACGAAAGAAGTAATAAATGGACATCTTGAGTTTACGAAGCTCCACAGTTAAGTTCCAATTTAGTTAGATGTTGAAAAGCTTCATAATAATGAAAAGCAGTACATCTGGCTGTTTTAAACTGGAATCAGGTCTAATTCTTATGTTTTAATAGAGTTGAAGCCAAAATTGCTTTAGCTCAACGAAAGAAGTAATAAATGGACATCTTGAGTTTACGAAGCTCCATAGTTAAGTTCCAATTTAGTTAGATGTTGAAAAGTTTCAAAATGCTGAGAAGCAGTATATCTGGCTGTTTTAAACTGGAATCAGGTCTAATTCTTATATTTTAATAGAGTTGATGCCAAAATCGCTTTATCTCAACGAAAGAAGTAATAAACGGACATCTTGAGTTTACGAAGCTCCACGGTTAAGTTCCTATTTAGTTAAATGTTGAACAGTTCCAAAATGCTGAGAAACAGTATATCTGGCTGTTTTAAACTGGAATCAGGTCTAATTCTTATGTTTTAATGGAGTTGAAGCCAAAATCGCTTTATGTCAGCTACAGAAGTAATATATGGACTTATTGGGTTAACGAAGCTCCACAGTCAATTTTCAGTTTACTTAGAATGTGGACAGCTACGAAATGCTGAGAAGCAGTATATCTGGCTGTTTTAAACTGGAATCAGGTCTAATTCCTATGTTTTAATAAAGTTGAAGCCAAAATCGCTTTATCTCATCGAAAGTAGTAATAAAGGGACTTATTGAGTTTACGAATCTCCACAGTTAAGTTCCAATTTAGTTACATGTTGAACACTTCCGAAATGCTGAGAAGCAGTATATCTGGCTGTTTTAAACTGGAATCAGGTCTAGTTCTTATGTTTTAATAGAGTTGAAGCCAAAATCGCTTTCTCTCAGCGAAATAAGTAATAAATGGACTTATTGGGTTTACGATGCTCCACAGTCAATTATCAGTTTAGTTAGATGTTGGACAGCTCCAAAATGCTAAGAAGCAATAGATCAGGAGGTTTCAAACTGGAAACAAGTTTAAATCTCATGTTTGAAGATATAAGAAGCCTAGAAGCCAAAAAAGCTTTATCTCAGCGAAAGAAGTGAAAAATGGACTATCTCTGATTTCGTAGCTCTACATTGATTTTTCAGCCATATTAGATGATGGACAGCTCCAAAATGCTAAGAAGCAATCGATCAGGAGGTTTCAAACTGGAAACAGGTCTAAATATCATGTTTTAAGATATAAGAAGCCTAGAAGCCAAAAAAGCTTTATCTCAGCGAAAGAAGTGAAAAATGGACTATCTCTGATTTCGTGGCTCTACATTAAATTTTCAACCATATTAGATGATGGACAGCTCCAAAATGCTAAGAAGCAAAAGATCTGGCAGTTTCAAACTGGAAACAAGTCTAAATATCATGTTTTAAGATATAAGAAGCCTAGAAGCCAAAAAAGCTTTATCTCAGCGAAAGAAGTGAAAAATGGACTATCTCTGATTTTGGGGCTCTACATTAAATTTTCAACCATATTAGATGATGGAAAGCTCAAAAATGCTAAAAAGCAATAGATAAGGAGGTTTCAAACTGGAAACAAGTTTAAATATCATGTTTGAAGATATAAGAAGCCTAGAAGCCAAAAAAGCTTTATCTCAGCGAAAGAAGTGAAAAATGGACTATCTCTGATTTCGTAGCTCTACAATAATTTTCAGGCATATTAGATGATGGACAGCTCCAAAATGCTAAGAAGCAATAGATCTGGCAGTTTCAAACTGGAAACAAGTTTAAATCTCATGTTTGAAGATATAAGAAGCCTAGAAGCCAAAAAAGCTTTATCTCAGCGAAAGAAGTGAAAAATGGACTATCTCTGATTTCGTAGCTCTACATTAAATTTTCAACCATATTAGATGATGGACAGCTCCAAAATGCTAAGAAGCAATAGATCAGGAGGTTTCAAACTGGAAACAGGTCTAAATATCATGTTTTAAGATATAAGAAGCCTAGAAGCCAAAAAAGCTTTATCTCAGCGAAAGAAGTGAAAAATGGACTATCTCTGATTTCGTAGCTCTACATTAAATTTTCAACCATATTAGATGATGGACAGCTCCAAAATGCTAAGAAGCAATAGATCAGGAGGTTTCAAACTGGAAACAAGTTTAAATCTCATGTTAGAAGATATAAGAAGCCTAGAAGCCAAAAAAGCTTTATCTCAGCGAAAGAAGTGAAAAACTGACTATCTCTGATTTCGTAGCTCTACATTAAATTTTCAGGCATATTAGATGATGGACAGCTCCAAAATGCTAAGAAGCAATAGATCAGGAGGTTTCAAACTGGAAACAAGTTTAAATCTCATGTTTTAAGATATAAGAAGCCTAGAAGCCAAAAAAGCTTTATCTCAGCGAAAGAAGTGAAAAATGGACTATCTCTGATTTCGTAGCTCTACATTAAATTTTCAGGCATATTAGATGATGGACAGCTCCAAAATGCTAAGAAGCAATAGATCTGGCAGTTTCAAAATGGAAACAAGTTTAAATCTCATGTTTGAAGATATAAGAAGCCTAGAAGCCAAAAAAGCTTTATCTCAGCGAAAGAAGTGAAAAATGGACTATCTCTGATTTCGTAGCTCTACATTAAATTTTCAACCATATTAGATGATGGACAGCTCCAAAATGCTAAGAAGCAATAGATCAGGAGGTTTCAAACTGGAAACAGGTCTAAATATCATGTTTTAAGATATAAGAAGCCTAGAAGCCAAAAAAGCTTTATCTCAGCGAAAGAAGTGAAAAATGGACTATCTCTGATTTCGTAGCTCTACATTAAATTTTCAACCATATTAGATGATGGACAGCTCCAAAATGCTAAGAAGCAATAGATCAGGAGGTTTCAAACTGGAAACAGGTCTAAATCTCATGTTTGAAGATATAAGAAGGCAAGAAGCCAAAAAAGCTTTATCTCAGCGACAGAAGTGAATAACTGACTCTCTGATTTCGTAGCTCTACATTAAATTTTCAGGCATATTAGATGATGGACAGCTCCAAAATTATAAGAAGCAATAGATCAGGAGGTTTCAAACTGGAAAAAAGTTTAAATCTCATGTTAGAAGATATAAGAAGCCGAGAAGCCAAAAAAGCTTTATCTCAGCGAAAGAAG
>NW_027675156.1:62500-91020 GCF_904066995.2 Poecilia reticulata | reverse complement strand
TTCTGGACAGGTCAGGCAGGAAACAGCAACTCCAATGGTCTTGTTGATCTTTTTATCTCAAGATAAGCAGATACAACACAAAACTACACCAATGCACTTACAATCAATGTATTAGTGTTGAATAGCTAGTCAGTACAAACCTGTGAACAAACCTGAAGTTCAGTCCAACGTCAGTAGCAGCAAGCAGGAACACGAATAAGGCACTCAGATAAAAACTGAGCTTTACTTCAGTCCAATTGGAATTTGTTCAATAAAGATTTAGCTCAGAAGATTAATTTTCAGTTTTTAAATGTATACAGATCAAGTATTTAGTTGATCTGTTTCAGAAATTATTTAAAATAGAAAATTATAATCCAATTTTGAAATAGAAGTGTTTTTAAACTTCAGGTCCAAATCAGATTACTCAAAAAGACGTCTTAGAAATATCAAGTTTTACGTTTTTTCTTTTTACTGTTTTTGACTTTATGCCAATAGTGCTCTATAAATATATTTGTCAGACAAGACCAGAGCTTTACTTAAGTCCAATTAGAATTGGAGCAATGTAGTTCAGCAGAAAGGCAAACTTTGCTTTCAATTTCAAAATTTATACAGATCAAGTTTTTAGTTGACCTGTTTTGAGTAATTATTTTTGGCCAATTTTAAATGGAAGCTTTTCAAACTTAAGAGATTACTCAAAAATGACGTCTTAATGTGTGAAGCTTCCAGTTATTTACTCTTACGGTGGAGAGAGGTAGACAGGAAAGACAGAGCAGTGAGAGGGAGATTCTCTCAATTCTCAATGATAGTCAGATGAGTTACTGATGAACTCGATAGAAGTAGGATTCTCAATATATAGCCACAAAATCAATGCCACAAAATTCATGTCACAAAATCATAGAAGAACTGTTCAGAGGTCACAGGACGTAAGATGTGAGGGAAAACAGATCTAGTTACTGGTAAACTAGATTAAGAGAGACAGGCAAACATCAATTTGGCAGTAAACTGATGGTTGAAGAAATAAAGGGAACTCTGGTTACTGGGAAACCAGGCTCCTGAATTCGGAAAAACCAGGCCACCTATTGGATGCTGGTTTTGAAGAAATTCGTAGGAGAGTTTAGGGATGGGATAGTAAAATGCACAGTAAATGGTTTTCCAGATATTTGGAAGGAAGAGGAAAGGAAAAAACACAGTTGGAAAATTAAAATGCTTCCGACAGTGGTTAGAAAAAGAGGGTCCGATGGAACACCTGCGAGACAAAGAACAGCCAATAACATCAAAATAAAACATTCTCAACAGAGCAGCTTCTGGTCAGATTCATCTGAAAAGGTTCAAACTGTGAAGAGATTCATACCTACTACATTGGATAAGCTTTGTGGTGTGAATGGGTTGTTGCTGTGTTTTCATGACCTTTATTGAAATAGTTCAATGAATGTAGATTATGATATTCTTACTGAAATAGATGCATCCCAGCATACCAACAGATAAAAGAGCCAGTTGCTTTAGCAGAATTAATGTTGACTTGACCTTCTTCATCACAGAGATTAAAGTGAGTGACAGAAAACCTCATCATGAGTCCAGAAAACAACTCAGAGGTTGTTGCAGTACTGAGTCATGTTTCTTACAGGGTTTGGACAACAGGGTCGTCATGTGAGCATAACCAACATATCCTGTTTGAATCTAATTTAAAGCAAATGTTTGTGGACATGATTTATTCAAATTGTGTGTGAGTCAGTTGGATCAGCTGTGACAGCTCGGCTGATCCACGTTGAAACATCCGCTCACCAGGGAGAAAGGTGTTTGGGTCCACTTCTCTCTGTGAGGGAGAGTAGAAACAGTTTGTTAGTAGCTGACCAGAAAACCTTCAGGAGTCCAGAACACACATATCCGCTAAGGTCTTTGTCCTCTGTACACAAGCGCTTTGATCTAGACATTCTGGACGTTTCAGCTAACTTTTTTAAATCAAATAAAGCCACATGCTGCTAGTACTCACCTCACTGAGCAGAATTGGTGGAAATATCTAGGTTGTCTGAAAGGAGGAAATAACAGTTAAATTTATTGAATTTATTTAACAAAGGCACATAGACAAAACAGACTAACGTAAAAAGCAGCAGTCCTATGTTTGCATCACTCTGCTTCTGCTGTGAGCATCTGTCCCTAATAGGGCCATTTTAATAGTGCTTTGAAATTCTATTGCAATGAAGAGTTGGAGTGACACTATTACCTTATTTATGTTTTCAGACAAGGTTCTGTCTAAGAGGATTTTTTAAAAGACATCGAGTCTGTTTTTAGATACTAAGATTGTAATGTATATGGATTTTAGACAGCTCATAAGATCACCACCTTGTTACACATTGTTTAGTGCACAAAGATGGTAGCACAGTCCAGAAAAAATATTTCAACAAATGAGGAGTTTGCTAAAAAGCTTTAAATATTTTCAGTCCAATTTGTGAGATTTCTGTGTTCATAAAATGTTGGTTCAGAATGAAACTGTCAAAACATTCAGGTTTTCCACATTGTCACTGTCTAATCGTATATTTCCAAATTTATTGTTAAAAACATTTGCGCTCGACAGGCTGCTGAACTTTGCAATGTACTTACCAGGCAAGAACGCTGGTGAGCAGTTTTCTTTCATCTGTGAAAAGACACTGTGTGTTATCTCACAATATTGACTTGATCAGAAAATACACAACACGTTGTGTATATTTAGGTGAATTCCAACAGTTAACACGTTAGAATGGTTTTCAGTTAAGACATATAGTAGGCGTCAATGATAGCATATCATGCTAACGGTCGGCACCCATCAGAAATAGGAGGGATAGCGGTTTATAACTTCATTATGGTATGGCGATTCGTTAAGAAGCGATTATTAATATCTTTAAGAATGAAACCGTCTTTCATCTCTTACATTTCTGATTATTGCAAGCCAGCTCTGCACGTCACAACCCAAGAACAAAGCAACGTTTATCGAACAGCCTCTTAACGGCTGACAGTCCGTTTCAGTTGAACTGAAAAGTCTAATCAACTCCGAGGTTACCGTAGCAATTTTATACATATTTAGCTGAATAGAAGCTGATCATGAAGACAAATACTAACATACATGGTTATAAATTAAGTCAATTGGAAATACCCTCTGCAATCTGAATGGACAGGTTTCATACGAGTGATACCGTCAATTTTAGCATATGCTAATGATTGTTTGCTATCAGAAAAAAACTCCGTATAGCGGCTTTCAGCTTTATTAAGTTACAGCCACACTTAAGAAGCAATTATGTAATAACTATTTGACAAGGAAACCGTCTCTCATTGTTTATAATTTTATTATCACGACAGACCCAAATAACACACCGCTTACCTGTTGGGGACAAACGAAGAAGTGAGAAGTAACGGCAAAGAACGTCACGTCATGCGTCAGAGGCATTCAGGAGGACTCGGATATTTCCACTTCGATTACGACTGTGGCTTTTACATGCTTGTTAAATCAATTCAAGAAAGATTTGGCACCAATTTTAAGTCTCATGTACAATTCGGGTTTTGAAACAAACATTTTGAACTGCATTTATTTTTTATCGCATTAGAATTAATTATAACATTCAAATTATATAGACTAATTATTAATTCCCTTCGTTACTTATGCCTTACTGTGACTTTTGTTGAAAGTTCAAAATGTATTGGCATAAATTGTTATTAAATAACACTGCTTCTTCATCACTGTCATAAAAAATATTAAATAGAAAATATAAATGTAATTTACTGTGGGAGAGGCGCTCATCAAATGCTGGTGACGTTCATTGAACGCCACTTAAAGCCACTCAACTGCGCATGTCCATAAAGCCGTGGCAGGTTAACGTGTTCTTGTTTGTGCTCTTGTTCTCGCCACAGACATAACAACTAACACACTAAAGCAGGACTGTCGGCAAAGCGGGCATTGGGAGAAATTATCCACCTCAGAGTCATGGTCACATCCATACTTATAGGTCTTTTTTCTTCATCCCGCAGTTAATAAAATTAACGGCGGGCGATTAGGATTACACAAAACCACAGGTGCAAACCGGAGGTGCAAACCATTTAAGCAAAATTTAAATAATTAGATTCAAAATCAGATATACTCCTTATTTCCCTTCGTTACTCATGTTTTACTGTGGCTTTTATTCAAAGTTCAAAATGTATTAGATTTAAGTCTTATTAAATAGCATTGCTTTTTCATCACTGTCATGAACAGCGCTCTGTTGATGAGTGTTGATGAGTCTCAGCGTTATGTGTTTAACAGTCACGATGACGTATCAGCGCATTTAATCAATCATAACACGCGTTTTTGTTACTGGAAACCATATTCAAACATCTGTCAAAGCTTTATAAGCAATTGTATTTTTTAAGTATGTTTTTATTACATAGTTCAGCATATTTAAATATGATTAGTGGCTATAACAATAGAATAGGAATAGAATATTCTGATATTGATGTATGAAGAGCAAATTACAAAGCACAGCCGTTCATAAATTAATAAATTATTTAGTAATAATGTAACCTGGTTGTAATTCTCTTTTATTATAATTACATAAAATGTCTTCTTTTGGTTATTTGTCTTGGTCCTTATCTTACTGAAACACCTCTGTCATTGTTTTAACCGTGTTATTTTAAGATCTGAAGCCCCTCCGTTTTATTTCTTCTTCTGTGGTATTGTCTTTAAATTGTTTGCGCCCCTTAGCCCTCCCTTTTGACATGTTGTCCTGCGGGAAAGGTGTGTGCTTTTCATTTTTCCATCTAAATACATTCAGTTTATTTATGATCTATTAAGTTAATTTTGTTTTATACTTTTGTTTGGTGTAGGACTTGGAGCGGGCAGCCTATAACACGGTTGTTTTGTCTGTATTTTCGTCAGAAATAAACCGAGAATCATCCGCTTGAAAGAAACTGTGTCACGGTCCATTCACTCAAAAACCAGCACAACGCAGAAAAGGATCCGGTTACAATAGCAATACATATTTATGTAACTATACAAAGACAAGTAAATAATAATATGATTAATATATATAATATATATATATATATATATATTATATATATATATATATATTATATATATTATATTATATATTATATATAGCTTCAAGAGATAGTCTTGAAGAATGGCTATGAGAATTATAAGAATTGCAAATATGCACTCTTGAGAATACATATTTTCTGAATGACTGCTGCTGAAATGCAAAAAAGTAGAAAGACTCTTAGGTAGGAAGATTGACGCTTCGATTCATATATTAACAATAATTATATTGTTTTGCCCTTGTATCTGCGTCTCTTCTCATCAACAGAAATGTTAATGGTTTTGTCATTTTCAATATGAACCTCTCGCTTGTTTGGGTTGTCATTATCCATTTGAGCAATACTCTCAGGTTTGGATTTCTCCGTAAAAAAACCGCTACACATGTTTTTTATTTTTATTTTTATGGTCCGCTAAAGGCTTTCATCCTTCAAAAACTATCCGGCATACAATTTTTGCCCAAAATGTTATGGTTTTCCGGCTAATTAAAATCAGCTGACGGATTAAAGGGGCGTGTCCATTTACATGCCTGTCATCAAATACGGTGTAAGTAAATTTTCGGTCGGCTGACCGACAATGTTCGGTATGACTTGACACAGAGAAGACTCTTAACTTTGGATACTTTAAAATATTGGCTTTGTAACCTCACGTCAGGGTCGAAATTCACCTGAAACCCCCTCCCATGCTCTCTGAATGAATTTTTAGCAGCTCTGAATGAGGTGCTAACAACGGCGCTCCTGCTTCAAAGATCACCGAGCCAAGCTGATTACCCTCCCCGTTATCTTCCTGCTTCGTGCGTGGAAACTAAAAGCTAAATGGTGCGGAGGGGATTTCTCCAACCTGACTGTGCAGAAAACCCACGTTTTGGGAACTGATAAAAGTGGTATTTTTATTGTGATCTCTTACTTTATAGTAGAATTATATAATTTTAATGCTTTGAGCGAGGAATCTTAAGTTTTGAGATGTAGGAAAATTTGCTGCAATTTAGTCTCTGATTTGTGCGTGATTTCATCACAATGTGAGGAGTCATAGAAAGAGCTGTCAGTTCATTGTTATGTATATTACACAGTGCACAATGGTACATTTTGCATGTATATGGTGTAAATGAAGGTTTGAAACTTTGTATAATATATGGGCACAACTTCTGCCCAAACAGGAACTGCAATTTGTTTATATGTTAGCAACTTGCTAACCGACTTTTTCAGATCTTTTTCAGTAGCTGCGCTGTTACAGACTTAAAGAATACGTGGTTTTCAGTTGTACTTTAACGTTTTCTCCTTTACTTTTAAGCACAACACAGCAGGTTCACAGCCTCACCGTCAGAGTCTAATTACACAAACACCAAACACACACGCACACACACACACACACACACACACACACACACACACACACACACATACCTGAATAACCTGAAAAAAGTCAAAAAGTGAAGTTTAATTCATTTTACCCCTCTAGCGCCGGAAGAGTTGAGAATATTTAAAACAGGCAGAAACGTTGTGAATTAACGCATGGAAAATGGATATGATTGTATAAGTTAAATTTCATCATACTACTTTTTAGACTCACAATCACTGAATAAGTGAAGGATTTCCACTTGTATGTATACATATGGTGTAAATGTCATTACCAAAGTTTATGTTATATGAAGAAAGTGTCATTCAATAGTAATCACCAATTTAATTTGAACAGATTAACTGATTATTTTATGAACTATAACAAAGCAATCAAAACAATTCAAAAGACCTAAATTTCAAGAGTGAAACACAACAAATACCATTAAAAAGCATAACCAGAGATTAGTCAAAAATTTTAATAGTTGAAAAAAGTTGAAAAACTAACTGAAAACATTATTTTATTTAATTGCAATTATTTTTTGATTATTTTTTTATCTCATTTCCGTGAACCTCAATATCCACGACAAGGCTCCCGTCTTCCAGCATTTCATCAAACGGACTCCACAAATCTGCAGCAATCCGAAGACTTCGTCACTGTCCAGAGGACATGTTTTTCATTTTCGTCTTCAGTGTCCATGACACCAATGACACAGCCGCTTTTTGTCTTCCATTTTTATTGTTAATACAGTACAAAAATATAGTATGTTATATTAGAAATATAATCAGGTATGTCAATTTCATGTTGTCATCTAAAAATAAGAACAAAAGAAGAAAACCAACACCAATGTTAAATGTCAAATAACAGTAGCAACTTGTTTGATCTTTTGCTATATATACTATTTCCTTCAGGTTTACGTTTTTTAAGTCCAAGATCATTTGTTTTGTGCATTTCATCAATCAGCAAGTTCAAAGTTATTCATATAATAAAATATCATACAGTCAGCAACTGTAAATGAAGCAACAACAACAAGCATGACATTTGGTCACACACCATCATCAAAAACATTAACATTGTGGATGTTGGTTCCAGATTTGTGGTGCATTTATGTTAATTGTTGTTTCTCCTTTATTTAAGTCTTCTTTTGGCAAGCATAATAGACTTGAGTCAGAAAATATTGAATGGTTTCCAGGATATCAAAATATGTAATAATCTATTCCATAATTTTGAAGTTGACAAAAAATTACAAGGTTAGCTCTGAGCAGTGGCACTTTTCACACTTTGTGTATATCTCCAAATTTAGCAAATAATTTTAATTAGAAGGCCTCAATTTTAAAATATATGCACATTTTGCTTTAAATGTCTAAATCTACTTAAATTAGATTAATTTACTTCTTCAGGAATTGACAACATACCTGAATTGTTGTAAAGGTAGTGCTTTGCAGCTGTAATCCATAGCCAGAATCCTGGCACCGAACATGTGTAATTTTGACCTGTTGGCCAATTGCCAGTTCCACCAGCGTTGCTTCCCTCCAAAGGGAGACGGGCATTGTGCAGCTGCCCTGTAATTAAAAGAATTATTGACAAAAAATTAGAGATTTATCCAAGAGTTCTCAAAAGTCAACAACAAACAAAACCCACCAATCTACCTTTCTGACCAGACGCTGCAAAATTAACATGCAAGCTGGTTCATGACACAAAGCTGGTTTTATGTCATGAACTTGACACACACACACAACACACACACCACACACACACACACACACACACACACACACACACACACCACACACACACACACACACACACACACACACACACCCATTTCTTAGGCACTTACCTTTTTTATCCAAATATTATTTGTTTTAAAAATAAATGACAACTGCAGCTTTGAACAAGTCTTAAAACAAGTTATTATACCTCTTTCAGCCGCACTGTCCGGATTGGCACCATCATTTTTCCCGACATCACAAGCCTGACCGCAGCAAACTGAGAAGTACAAAGAAAAGTACTTTTAGAGTTCGCATATTGTTCTGTAATGGGGCCTTTCATGTTATCTTCTACCCAGTTGAGATTTACAGTTAGCAAATTAAGTCCTCTCTTATGGAAAATTTTTTAAGAAATATAAGAAAAATCCTACCTCCACAATTTCCCCTTGCACCGTCATCAGTCCTTTTGACTCCGCTGCCTTCTCCAGATGGGCCATTGGTGCTGCTGGGTTTAAAATATCCTCTGCTTTCTGTAGAAGCTCTGGAGTGACATTCACCTTTGGACCTTTATAAAATTGCGTGGCCGGAGTGACGTTGATGATAAGGGGCGGCTCTGAGCCCCTGAGGGCGTAGCTCCTCATCACATAAGATTGGCCCTCACAAAGGTTTTTTGAATATTTTTCAAATATGATTACTTTTCCAATCGTTTGCCCATCTGTGACAGTTAAAATTTGATTTTTCTTTTTCTGTAATACCTTTGCTTTACCCTCCTTCACTGCCCAGCTAATTACTTTTTCTTCCTCTCTTATCTTTATTACTGCGATGTTTACTGGTGGTGGCCTGTAGATCGGCGATTGTGCATGGTTTATAATGGTAGATAGAGCCATCCTAGGGGGAAGTGAAGGACAGAAACAAAATGTCAGTATTACAAACCCATCAAGAGTCAACAGTGTCACCTCCTCAGCCCCACACTTTAATGGGGCAAAGGACACATATTAAAGCGAAGAAGCTGTTTACCACCCAATAAACAGCAGTTTCAAATGAACAGGCAAATGGTTAAAGAGCTGTTCAACACTTTACAGCAGATAAACACCTGATAAACGGTTTAGCCGTTGACCCAAAATCCTGTATTCAGTATTCAGTATTCAACGGCTGAACCGTTTGTTCCAAAGAAGTTAGGCTTCACCTAACAGTGTTAATAAACGGACATTCAGTTTTAACTGTTAGGTAGTTTAACCTCCGCCCAACGGCAGTTTTAACGGCGAGTTAAAACTGGTGGTGGCGCCACCGGTTTTAACTATAGAAGTTAGTTATTAGATTTATTATTATTATTTATTATTTAATGCTTTTATCTAGGACCACCGACTTAAGAACGCCTTTTAAATCTCACCTGGGGGCCGATAGAACTAAACATTAAAGGCTGGTTGCTACAACTCAACGGGCTGGCCCGCTTAACTATCCACCCGTTGGACCGAGGTGGGCGGCTCCCGATTACACGTCATGAAACAATAGTCAATAAATAAATTTGTAACATTTTACTTCCGATTAAATGTTATTACATTTACCTGTAGCTCGAAACATATGAACATAGAAAATAACCCAGAAATTAAGAATTTAGACAAAACTTACTTCTGTCGTCTTCTGGAAATGCTGAAAATGACCAACGGCGATTTGGATGGAACGTATTTATAGACTACATGCAGCGCTCACGAGCGTCTTCACATCCAATCAAATAAGGAATGCAGCCTTTACAGTGAGTAGCCAGATTCGACTTACAGTCGTGATTAATTAATTTTTTTACTTTCACAAGGAGGAAGTATAAATCGATAATCGCTCCAGAAAATATTTGAATATATATATATATATATATATATATATTTATATATATATATATAATAATATATATAATATAAAAATATATATATATATTTTATATGTAATATTTATTCATTTATTCATATATAATAATCATATCCTATGATGTCCACCGGACTCTCGGTTGCTGTCAGCTGTTCGTTGTTTGGGATTCCCTTAATTTCTTTATGACTCAGTGATTTCTGATTGGCTCCTGCAACAGTCACACCACGCACATCGAACCGGGCCCGTCAGCAATTGCGGGCATTTTATTAGAAATTCTGCGCCCAGAGTTATTCCAAATCTCTACTGAAAGGTTCTTTTTTCTTCTTCTTTTCTTATCCGCACTTCCAATATATATGTCTTAGGTACACTTCCTTTCAGTAGTCACAACTGTTTAATCCATTGTTAGCAGGTCATAAGCAGTTTTTCCGAGCCCCATTTAAAACGACACGAACGCTAAAACGATCCTGTAATTCCAAGCAGGAAATTACAGGATCGTATTCATGCCTTACTGTGGCTTTTGTTCAAAGTTCAAAATGTATTAGATTTAAGTCTTATTAAATAGCACTGCTTCTTCAACACTGTCATGAACAGCGCTCTGTGACTGTGATGAGTGACCGCTCTCACTATTGTCGCTGACGAGATTTAGGGCGGCCATCTTGGAGCGGTCCACCCACTCAGCGCTTTGTGTTTAGCAGTCACGATGACGTATCAACCTATTTAATCGATCATAACATGCTTTTTTGTTACTGGAGACCATATTCAAACATCTATCAAAGCTATATAAACAATTGTATTTTAAGTATGTTTTTAATACATAGTTCAGCATATTTAAACTGTCAGTTCATTATTATGAATCTAATTATGTCAAAGTGGGAAGTGTTAAACTATAAATACACTTTAAGTGGTGTTTTAGAAAAATAGTCATTCCACTAATTTTATACTAATTAACAGAAGCCAAAATTTGTACAAAACCTGAACTCTTTAAAATGTTGAATAGTGAAATGTAACAAAAAGCATAAATTAGCAGGAGCTGAAATTATCACAGAAACTCAAATTAAAAATGTAGCCCTAGGCGGAAATTCAACCTGTAAGACTCTTCCGGCATCACTTATCACCACGGCTTCATCCCAACCAATAAGGACGCACCACCTCTCTACCTCGATCCAATCACCTGGCAAGAGATCCTTCAAAAGGCGAAGCAACCACAGATCCACCCGCTTCAGCCGTGCTTCAACCCACCTCCTCCGTTTCCACCAACAGCCACCCAGATGCCTCCAGGTCCCCTCAAGACTCCTCTCTCCAAGCTCAGCTCCACCACCAGTGACTGGGCCCGGGGGAAGACCTATCTGAGCTTCGTTCGAGCCGATCATTCAAGCTCGCTGCAATTCTCAGCTCGCAGGTCTTCCGCCGGTGTCCGAGCGCCAAATTCTCGTCCAATAAAATTGTCTAACGGCTGTTTCTCTCTCTGTGTGAGTCTCTACAGATTGCATTCTACTTTCACAATAAGAAAGTAATTGATATTATCTTTAAATATTTTTGGAACACATAAATCAAGGGAATATTTGAAATTGTTCAAATTGACGGCAATAAACAAATCGACATCAATAAGCTTATGACAAAAGTTTATATTCTTTTATTGTCATCATTTATTCACGTTGTTTCCACACATCAACTGCAGTCTTCCCTCTATATTGTCCACTGGACTCCTGCCAGCTGTTCTTTGTTTGGGATTCTTTTCCGTGTTTATGACTCCCGTTTTCTTATTGGCTGCCTGCAACAGACAGGAATAGGCAACAATCATTTATTGAGAGGGATTTATTTGGTATAAGGTATACCATAATTCAGCTGAAGAAGCAGAAGTTTGTGTGCAACATGAATTATTTGAAAAAGTCAAAAAGTGAAACAGAGCGTAAGAAAGAGCACAATTAGCACACGAGGAAATTAGTGCAAACCCAGAAATAGTTGAAACAATTGAACAGTGAAACATCAAAAAGCTTAAATTAGCGGAATCAGAAAAACCAGAAATATTTGAAGGAGTAAACAGAGCAAAACCAAAAGCAATAAGGGTCAGAAGAAGCAGAAAAGTTTGATATATGAATTGATAAAATTGATAAAAGTTTGAGAAGACCTTTGCAGACAGTAAAACCAGTAAACAAAGGAATATCCAGAAAAGTAGACAAGCAAAATGCATAGAAACATAGAAATAGTTGAAACAATTGAATAGTGAATATACTATATTAATATAATAGTGAATTAATAGTGAATTATACTGTATAAATTATATAATATATAAATTATAGAGAATTCAGCAGAAGAAGCAGGAGTTTGTGTGCAACCTGAATTATTTGAAAAAGTAAAAAATGAAACATAGTTTAAGAAAGAGCATAATTGAAACAACAGGAAATTAGTGCAATCCCAGGAATAGTTGAAATAATTGAATAGTGAAACAGTAATAAGTATAAAAAATTAGTGGAAACAGTAAACCAGAAATATTTGAAGAAGTAAAAAAGAGCAAGAGCAAAAAGGTCAGAAGAAGCAGAAATGTTTGATATATGAATTTATAAAATTGATTAAAGATGTAGAAATCTTAAAAGATAGTAAAACCAGTAGAACCAGAAGGCAAACAGAAAAGTAGACAAGCAGAATGCATAAAAACAGATAAAAACAGAGCACAAGAAGAAAATACATGGAAAGAATAGGAGAAAGTGTGACAAGGTTGTACTCCAGAGGAGTTTAACAGAAAACAGTAAAACCTGTAGCAATGATAGTAATAATTCCATAAAGTAGACACTAGTGGCTACATTTTAAAGCATAAAATATTTCTCTACAGTGAAATATGTATGAACAGCATAATTTTGTTCATAAAATGCAGAAAAAGTTCAAAAACGGCAGTTACTAGAGTGGCACTCAGTAACTGAAATCAGTTACAGAGTTCCACCATAGGAAATAATGGGGCAAAAGATTTGCACAAAAGGGCAATTATTTCAAAAGTGCAATAGTGAAGTTTACCAAAAGTCATAGCACCATTCTCCTGAAGAGCTGAACGTTTTGATATATAATTAGTACAATTAGTGAAAGATAGTGAAGTAGTTAAACCAGAAAAACGTACGGAAGACAGAATAATAATAATAATAACTAGAAAAATAGCTGTTCCTAGCGAAACAGCCGTGAGAATGCATATTTGCAGAATGACTGCTGCAGAAATGCCAGAAAAGTACAGAAAAGCTTAAGAAGTAGAAGAAAGCAGAAGAAATTGAAATAGTTGAAACAGTTGAACAGTGAAATGTAGCAAACTGCAGAAATTAGCTGAAGCTGAAATTAGTACACCACCAGAAATATTTGAAGAAGTGAAACTTAACATAAGGGCCAAATAAGCATATTTGCAGAATGATTGATGGAGAAATATAAGAAACTTGAGAACAAAGAGTAAGAAAAAAGCATAAGAAAGCTAGTCATACTTGTAGAAATCCTTTGCCAAGTAGTGAAACTTAGCAAAAGTGTTGAAGAATTCAGCTGAAGAAGCAGAAGTTTGTGTGCAACATGAATTATTTGAAAAAGTCAAAAAGTGAAACAGAGCGTAAGAAAGAGCACAATTAGCACACGAGGAAATTAGTGCAAACCCAGAAATAGTTGAAACAATTGAACAGTGAAACATCAAAAGCTTAAATTAGCGGAACAGAAAAACCAGAAATATTTGAAGAGTAAAACAGAGCAAAACCAAAAGCAAAAGGGTCAGAAGAAGCAGAAAGTTTGATATATGAATTGATAAAATTGATAAAGTTGAGAAGACCTTGCAGACAGTAAAACAGTAGAACCAAAGGAAATCAGAAAAGTAGACAAGCAAAATGCATAGAAACATAGAAATAGTTGAAACAATTGAATAGTGAATATACTATATTAATAATTAATAGTGAATTAATAGTTAATTATACTGTATAAATTATATAATATATAAATTATAGCAGAATTCAGCAAAGAAGCAGGAGTTTGTGTGCAACCTGAATTATTTGAAAAAGTCAAAAAGTGAAACAGAGTTTAAGAAAGAGCATAATTGAAACAACAGGAAATTAGTGCAATCCCAGGAATAGTTGAAACAATTGAATAGTGAAACAGTAATAGTATAAAAATTAGTGGAAACAGTAAACCAGAAATATTTGAAGGAGTAAAACAGAGAAAACCAAGCAAAAGGATAGAAGAAGCAGAAATGTTTGATATATGAATTTATAAAATTGATTAAAGATAGTAGAAGATCTTAAAGATAGTAAAACAGTAGAACCAGAAGGCAAACAGAAAAGTAGACAGCAGAATGCATAGACACAGATAAAAACAGAGCACAAGAAGAAAATACATTGAAAGAATAGGAGAAAGTGTGACAAGGTTGTACTCCAGAGGAGTTTAACAGAAAACAGTAAATCCTGTAACAATGATAGTAATAATTCCATAAAGTAGACACTAGTGGCTACATTTTAAAGCATAAAATATTTCTCTACAGTGAAATATGTATGAACAGCATAATTTTGTTTATAAAAGAGCAGAAAAAGTTCAAAAACGGCAGTTACTAGAGTGGACACTCTAGTAACTGAAATCAGTTACAGAGTTCCACCATAGGAAATAATGGGGCAAAAGATTTGCACAAAAGGGCAATTATTTCAAAAAGTGCAATAGTGAAGTTTACCAAAAGTCATAGCACCATTCTCCTGAAGAGCTGAACGTTTTGATATATAAATTAGTACAATTAGTGAAAGATAGTGAGAGTAGTTAAACCAAAAAAACGTACGGAAGACCAGAATAATAATAATAACTAGAAAAATAGCTGTTCCTAGCGAAACAGCCGTGAGAATGCATATTTGCAGAATGACTGCTGCAGAAATGCCAGAAAAGTAGAAAAGCTTAAGAAGTAGAAGAAGCAGAAGAAATTGAAATAGTTGAAACAGTTGAACAGTGAAATGTAGCAAACTGCAGAAATTAGCTGAAGCTGAATTTAGTACACCACCAGAAATATTTGAAGAAGTGAAACTTAACATAAAGGGCCAAATAAGCATATTTGCAGAATGATTGATGGAGAAATATAAGAAACTTGAGAACAAAGAGTAAGAAAAGCATAAGAAAGCTAGTCATACATTGTAGAAATCCTTTGCCAAGTAGTGAAACTTAGCAAAAGTGTTGCAGAATTCAGCTGAAGAAGCAGAAGTTTGTGTGCAACATGAATTATTTGAAAAAGTCAAAAAGTGAAACAGAGCGTAAGAAAGAGCACAATTAGCACACGAGGAAATTAGTGCAAACCCAGAAATAGTTGAAACAATTGAACAGTGAAACATCAAAAAGCTTAAATTAGCGGAAGCAGAAAAACCAGAAATATTTGAAGGAGTAAAACAGAGAAAACCAAAAGCAAAAGGGTCAGAAGAAGCAGAAAAGTTTGATATATGAATTGATAAAATTGATAAAGTTTGCAGAAGACCTTTGCGACAGTAAAACCAGTAGAACCAAAGGAATATACAGAAAAGTAGACAAGCAAAATGCATAGAAACATAGAAATAGTTGAAACAATTGAATAGTGAATATACTATATTAATAATAATAGTGAATTAATAGTGAATTATACTGTATAAATTATATAATATATAAATATAGCAGAATTCAGCAGAAGAAGCAGGAGTTTGTGTGCAACCTGAATTATTTGAAAAAGTCAAAAAGTGAAACAGAGTTTAAGAAAGAGCATAATTGAAACAACAGGAAATAGTGCAATCCCAGAAATAGTTGAAACAATTGAATAGTGAAACAGTAATAGTATAAAAATTAGTGGAAACAGTAAACCAGAATATTGAAGGAGTAAAACAGAGCAAAAAGCAAAAGGTCAGAAGAAGCAGAAATGTTTGATATATGAATTATAAATTGATTAAAGATTGTAGAAATCTTAAAATAGTAAAACCAGTGAACCAGAAGGAAACAGAAAAGTAGACAAGCAGAATGCATAGACACAGATAAAAACAGAGCACAAGAAGAAAATACATTGAAAGAATAGGAGAAAGTGTGACAAGGATGTACTCCAGAGGAGTTTAACAGAACACAGTAAATTCTGTAGCAATGATAGTAATAATTCCATAAAGTAGACACGTGTGGCTACATTTTAATGCATAAAATATTTCTCTACAGTGAAATATGTATGAACAGCATAATTTTGTTTATAAAAGAGCAGAAAAAGTTCAAAAACGGCAGTTACTAGAGTGGCCACTCAAGTAACTGAAATCAGTTACAGAGTTCCACCATAGGAAATAATGGGGCAATAAATTTGCACAAAAGGGCAATTATTTCAAAAAGTGCAATAGTGAAGTTTACCAAAAGTCATAGCACCATTCTCCTGAAGGAGCTGAACGTTTTGATATATAAATTAGTACAATTAGAGAAAGATAGTGAGAGTAGTTAAACCATGAAAACGTACGGAAGCCAGAATAATAATAATAATAATAATAATAATAATAAAGAAAAACAGAATCACTATAAGTGAGAATGCATTGAATGCATTCTCACTGATAACTAGAAAAATAGCTGTTCCTAGCGAAACAGCCGTGAGAATGCATATTTGCAGAATGACTGCTGCAAAAATGCAAGAAAAAGTACAGAAAGCTTAAGAAGTAGAAGAAAGCAGAAGAAATTGAAATAGTTGAAACAGTTGAACAGTGAAATGTAGCAAACTGCAGAAATTAGCTGAAGCTGAAATTAGTACACCACCAGAAATATTTGAAGAAGTGAAACTTAACATAAGGGCCAATAAGCATATTTGCAGAATGATTGATGGAGAAATATAAGAAACTTGAGAACAAAGAGTAAGAAAAGCATAAGAAAGCTAGTCATACTTGTAAAATCCTTTGCCAATGTGAAACTTAGCAAAAGTTTGAGAATTCAGCTGAAGAAGCAGAAGTTTGTGTGCAACATGAATTATTTGAAAAAGTCAAAAAGTGAAACAGAGCGTAAGAAAGAGCACAATTAGCACACGAGGAAATTAGTGCAAACCCAGAAATAGTTGAAACAATTGAACAGTGAAACATCAAAAAGCTTAAATTAGCGGAATCAGAAAAACCAGAAATATTTGAAGGAGTAAAACAGAGCAAAACCAAAAGCAATAAGGGTCAGAAGAAGCAGAAAAGTTTGATATATGAATTGATAAAATTGATAAAAGTTTGAGAAGACCTTTGCAGACAGTAAAACCAGTAGAACCAAAGGAATATCCAGAAAAGTAGACAAGCAAAATGCATAGAAACATAGAAATAGTTGAAACAATTGAATAGTGAATATACTATATTAATAAGATAATAGTGAATTAATAGTGAATTATACTGTATAAATTATATAATATATAAATTATATAATATATAAATTCAGCAGAAGAAGCAGGAGTTTGTGTGCAACCTGAATTATTTGAAAAAGTCAAAAAGTGAAACAGAGTTTAAGAAAGAGCATAATTGAAACAACAGGAAATTAGTGCAATCCCAGGAATAGTTGAAACAATTGAATAGTGAAACAGTAATAAGTATAAAAATTAGTGGAAACAGTAAACCAGAAATATTTGAAGGAGTAAAACAGACTAAAAGCAAAAGGATCAGAAGAAGCAGAAATGTTTGATATATGAATTTATAAAATTGATTAAAGATAGTAGAAGATCTTAAAAGATAGTAAAACCAGTAGAACCAGAAGGCAAACAGAAAAGTAGACAAGCAGAATGCATAGACACAGATAAAAACAGAGCACAAGAAGAAAATACATTGAAAGAATAGGAGAAAGTGTGACAAGGTTGTACTCCAGAGGAGTTTAACAGAAAACAGTAAACCTTAGCAATGATGTAATAATTCCATAAAGTAGACACTAGTGGCTACATTTTAATGCATAAATATTTCTCTACAGTGAAAATGTATGAACAGCATAATTTTGTTTATAAAAGAGCAGAAAAAGTTCAAAAACGGCAGTTACTAGAGTGCCACTCAAGTAACTGAAATCAGTTACAGAGTTCCACCATAGGAAATAATGGGGCAAAAGATTTGCACAAAAGGGCAATTATTTCAAAAAGTGCAATAGTGAAGTTTACCAAAAGTCATAGCACCATTCTCCTGAAGGAGCTGAACGTTTTGATATATAAATTAGTACAATTAGTGAAAGATAGTGAGAGTAGTTAAACCATGAAAAACGTACGGAAGACAGAATAATAATAACTAGAAAAATAGCTGTTCCTAGCGAAACAGCCGTGAGAATGCATATTTGCAGAATGACTGCTGCAGAAATGCCAGAAAAAGTACAGAAAAGCTTAAGAAGTAGAAGAAAGCAGAAGAAATTGAAATAGTTGAAACAGTTGAATAGTGAAATGTAGCAAACTGCAGAAATTAGCTGAAGTTGAAATTAGTGCACAACCAGAAATATTTGAAGAAGTGAAACTTAACATAAAGGGCCAAATAAGCATATTTGCAGAATGATTGATGGAGAAATATAAGAAACTTGAGAACAAAGAGTAAGAAAAGCATAAGAAAGCTAGTTGTACTTTGTAGAAATCCTTTGCCAAGTAGTGAAACTTAGCAAAAGTGTTGCAGAATACAGCTGAAGAAGCAGAAGTTTGTGTGAAACATGAATTATTTGAAAAAGTGCAAAAAGTGAAACAGAGCGTAAGAAAGAGCACAATTAGCACACGAGGAAATTCGTGCAAACCCAGAAATAGTTGAAACAATTGAACAGTGAAACATCAAAAAGCTTAAATTAGCGGAATCAGAAAAACCAGAAATATTTGAAGGAGTAAAACAGAGCAAAACCAAAAGCAATAAGGGTCAGAAGAAGCAGAAAAGTTTGATATATGAATTGATAAAATTGATAAAAGTTTGAGAAGACCTTTGCAGACAGTAAAACCAGTAGAACCAAAGGAATATCCAGAAAAGTAGACAAGCAAAATGCATAGAAACATAGAAATAGTTGAAACAATTGAATAGTGAATATACTATATTAATAAGATAATAGTGAATTAATAGTGAATTATACTGTATAAATTATATAAATTATATAATATATAAATTATAGAGGAATTCAGCAGAAGAAGCAGGAGTTTGTGTGCAACCTGAATTATTTGAAAAAGTCAAAAAGTGAAACAGAGTTTAAGAAAGAGCATAATTGAAACAACAGGAAATAAGTGCAATCCCAGGAATAGTTGAAACAATTGAATAGTGAAACAGTAATAAGTATAAAAAATTAGTGGAAACAGTAAACCAGAAATATTTGAAGGAGTAAAACAGATTAAAAGCAAAAAGGATAAGAAGAAGCAGAAATGTTTGATATATGAATTTATAAAATTGATTAAAGATAGTAGAAGATCTTAAAAGATAGTAAAACCAGTAGAACCAGAAGGCAAACAGAAAAGTAGACATGCAGAATGCATAGACACAGATAAAAACAGAGCACAAGAAGAAAATACATTGAAAGAATAGGAGAAAGTGTGACAAGGTTGTACTCCAGAGGAGTTTAACAGAAAACAGTAAAACCTATTGCAATGATGGTAATAATTCCATAAAGTAGACACTAGTGGCTACATTTTAATGCATAAAATATTTCTCTACAGTGAAAAATGTATGAACAGCATAATTTTGTTTATAAAAGAGCAGAAAAAGTTCAAAAACGGCAGTTACTAGAGTGGCCACTCAAGTAACTGAAATCAGTTACAGAGTTCCACCATAGGAAATAATGGGGCAAAAGATTTGCACAAAAGGGCAATTATTTCAAAAAGTGCAATAGTGAAGGTTACCAAAAGTCATAGCACCATTCTCCTGAAGGAGCTGAACGTTTTGATATATAAATTAGTACAATTAGTGAAAGATAGTGAGAGTAGTTAAACCATGAAAAACGTACGGAAGACAGAATAATAATAATAAAGATAAAGAAAAACAGAATCACTATAAGTGAGAATGCATTGAATGCATTCTCACTGATAATAACTAGAAAAATAGCTGTTCCTAGCGAAACAGCCGTGAGAATGCATATTTGCAGAATGACTGCTGCAGAAATGCCAGAAAAAGTACAGAAAAGCTTAAGAAGTAGAAGAAAGCAGAAGAAATTGAAATAGTTGAAACAGTTGAACAGTGAAATGTAGCAAACTGCAGAAATTAGCTGAAGCTGAAATTAGTACACAACCAGATTATTTGAAGAAGTGAAACTTAACATAAAGGGCCATTTAAGCATATTTGCAGAATGATTGATGGAGAAATATAAGAAACTTGAGAACAAAGAGTAAGAAAAGCATAAGAAAGCTAGTCATACTTTGTAGAAATCCTTTGCCAAGTAGTGAAACTTTGCAAAAGTGTTGCAGAATTCAGCTGAAGAAGCAGAAGTTTGTGTGCAACATGAATTATTTGAAAAAGTCAAAAAGTGAAACAGAGCGTAAGAAAGGGCACAATTATCACACGAGGAAATTAGTGCAAACCCAGAAATAGTTGAAACAATTGGACAGTGAAACAGCAAAAAGCTTAAATTAGCGGAATCAGAAAAATCAGAAATATTTGAAGGAATAAAACAGAGCAAAACCAAAAGAAATAAGGGTCAGAAGAAGCAGAAAGTTTGATATATGAATTGATAAAATTGATAAAGTTTGAGAAGACCTTTGCAGACAGTAAAACCAGTAGAAAAAACGAATATCCAGAAAAGTAGACAAGCAAAATGCATAGAAACATAGAAATAGTTGAAACAATTGAATAGTGAATATACTATATTAATAAGATAATAGTGAATTAATAGTGAATTATACTGTATAAATTATATAAATTATATAATATATAAATTATAGAGGAATTCAGCAGAAGAAGCAGGAGTTTGTGTGCAACCTGAATTATTTGAAAAAGTCAAAAAGTGAAACAGAGTTTAAGAAAGAGCATAATTGAAACAACAGGAAATAAGTGCAATCCCAGAAATAGTTGAAACAATTGAATAGTGAAACAGTAATAAGTATAAAAAATTAGTGGAAACAGTAAACCAGAAATATCTGAAAGAGTAAAAAAGAGCAAAAACTAAAGCAAAAAAGTCAGAAAAAGTAGAAATGTTTGATATATGAATTTATAAAATTGATTAAAAATTGTAGAAAATCTTCAAATATAGTAAAACCAGTAGAACCAGAAGGAAATCAGAAAATTAGACAAGCAGAATGCATAGACACAGATAAAAACAGAGCACAAGAAGAAAATACATTGAAAGAATAGGAGAAAGTGTGACAAGGTTGTACTCCAGAGGAGTTTAACAGAAAACAGTAAAACCTGTAGCAAAGATAGTAATAAATCCATAAAGTAGACACGTGTGGCTACATTTTAATGCATAAAATATTTCTCTACAGTGAAATATGTATGAACAGCATAATTTTGTTTATAAAAGAGCAGAAAAAGTTCAAAAATGGCAGTTACTAGAGTGGACACTCTAGTAACTGAAATCAGTTACAGAGTTCCACCATAGGAAATAATGGGGCAATAAATTTGCACAAAAGGGCAATTATTTCAAAAAGTGCAATAGTGAAGTTTACCAAAAGTCATAGCACCATTCTCCTGAAGGAGCTGAACGTTTTGATATATAAATTAGTACAATTAGTGAAAGATAGTGAGAGTAGTTAAACCATGAAAAACGTACGGAAGACAGAATAATAATAATAATAATAATAATAATAAAGATAAAGAAAAACAGAATCACTATAAGTGAGAATGCATGGAATGCATTCTCACTGACTAGAAAAATAGCTGTTCCTAGCGAAACAGCCGTGAGAATGCATATTTGCAGAATGACTGCTGCAGAAATGCAAGAAAAAGTAGAGAAAAGTTTAAGGAGTAGAAGAGAGCAGAAGAAAGTAGAAGAAAGCAGAAGAAAGCGGAAGAAAGCGGAAGAAATAGAAATAGTTGAATCAGTTGAATAGTGAATATACTATATTAATATATTTAATAGTGAATTAATAGTGAATTATACTGCATAAATTATATAAATTATATAATATATAAATTATAGCAGAATTCAGCAGAAGCAGGAGTTTGTGTGCAACCCGAATTATTTGAAAAAGTCAAAAAGTGAAACAGAGTTTAAGAAAGAGCATAATTGAAACAACAGGAAATTAGTGCAATCCAAGGAATAGTTGAAACAATTGAATAGTGAAACAGTCATAAGTATAAAAAATTTGTGGAAACAGTAAAAGAGAAACATTTGAAGGAGTAAAACAGAGCAAAAGCAAAAAGGGTCAGAGGAAGCAGAAATGTTTGATATATGAATTTATAAAATTGATTAAAGATTGTAGAAGATCTTAAAAGATAGTAAAACCAGTATAACCAGAAGGCAAGCAGTAAAGTAGACAAGTAGAATGCATAGACACAGATAAAAACAGAGCACAAGAAAAAAATACATTGAAAGAATAGGAGAAAGTGTGACAAGGTTGTACTCCAGAGTAGTTTGACAGAAAACAGTAATCCTGTAGCAATGATAGTAATAATTCCATAAAGTAGAGACTAGTGGCTACATTTTAAAGCATAAAATATTTCTCTACAGTGAAATATGAATGAACAACATAATTTTGTTTCTAAAAGAGCAGAAAAAGTTCAAAAATAGCAGTTACTAGAGTGGCCACTCAAGTAACTGAAATCAGTTAGAGAGTTCCACCATAGGAAATAATGGGGCAATAAATTTGCACAAAAGGGCAATTATTTCAAAAAGTGCAATAGTGAAGTTTACCAAAAGTCATAGCTCCATTCTCCTGAAGAAGCTGAACGTTTTGATATATAAATTAGTACAATTAGTGAAAGATAGTGAGAGTAGTTAAACCACAAAAAACGTACGGAAGTCAGAATAATAATAATAAAGATAAAGAAAAACAGAAACACTATAAGTGAGAATGCATTGAATGCATTCTCACTGATAATAAAGGGAAACAGAAACACTATAAGTGAGAATGCATTGAATGCATTCTCACTGATAACTAGAAAAATAGCTGTTCCTAGCGAAACAGCCGTGAGAATGCATATTTGCAGAATGACTGCTGCAAAAATGCAAGAAAAAGTAGAGAAAAGCACAAGAAGTGAAGGAAAGCAGAAGAAAGCAGAAGAAATTGAAATAGTTAAATCAGTTTATCAGTGAAATGTACCAAACTGCAGAAATTAGCTGAAGCTGAAATTAGTACACAACCAGAAATATTTGAAGAAGTGAAACTTAACATAAAGTGCCAAATAAGCATATTTGCAGAATGATTGATGGAGAAATATATTAAACTTGAGAACAAAGAGTAAGAAATTGGAAAAAAGCATAAGAAAGCTAGTCATACATTGTAGAAATCCTTTGCCAAGTAGTGAAACTTAGCAAAAGTGATGCAGAATTCAGCTGAAGAAGCAGAAGTTTGTATGCAACATGAATTATTTGAAAAAGTCAAAAAGTGAAACAGCGTAAGAAAGAGCACAATTAGCACACGAGGAAGCTAGTGCAAACCCAGAAATAGTTGAAACAATTGAACAGTGAAACATCAAAAAGCTTAAATTAGCGGAATCAGAAAAACCAGAAATATTTGAAGGAGTAAAACAGAGGAAAACCAAAAGCAATAAGGGTCAGAAGATGCAGAAAAGTTTGATATATGAATTGATAAAATTGATAAAAGTTTGAGAAGACCTTTGCAGACAGTAAAACCAGTAAAACCAAAGGAATATCCAGAAAAGTAGACAAGCAAAGTGCATAGAAACATAGAAATAGTTGAAACAATTGAATAGTGAATATACTATGTTAATAATATAATAGTGAATTAATAGTGAATTATACTGTATAAATTATATAATATATAAATTATAGTAGAATTCAGCAGAAAAAGCAGGAGTTTGTGTGCAACGTGAATTATTTGAAAAAGTCAAAAAGTGAAACAGAGTTTAAGAAAGAGCATAATTGAAACAACAGGAAATTAGTGCAATCCCAGGAATAGTTGAAACAATTGAATAGTGAAACAGTAATAAGTATAAAAAATTAGTGGAAACAGTAAAAGAGAAACATTTGAAGGAGTAAAACAGAGCATAACCTAAAGCAAAAAGGGTCAGAAGAAGTAGAAATGTTTGATATATGAATTTATAAAATTGATTAAAGATTGTAGAAGATCTTAAAAGATAGTAAAACCAGTAGAACCAGAAGGCAAACAGAAAAGTAGACAAGCAGAATGCATAGACACAGATAAAAACAGAGCACAAGAAGAAAATACATTGAAAGAATAGGAGAAAGTGTGACAAGGTTGTACTCCAGAGGATATTAACAGAAAACAGTAAAACCTGTTGCAATGATGGTAATAATTCCATAAAGTAGACACTAGTGGCTACATCTTAATGCATAAAATATTTCTCTACAGTGAAAAATGTATGAACAGCATAATTTTGTTTATAAAAGAGCAGAAAAAGTTCAAAAACGGCAGTTACTAGAGTGGCCACTCAAATAACTGAAATCAGTTAGAGAGTTCCACCATAGGAAATAATGGGGCAAAATGTTTGCACAAAAGTGCAATTATTTCAAAAAGTGCAATAGTGAAGGTTACCAAAAGTCATAGCACCATTCTCCTGAAGGAGCTGAACGTTTTGATATATGAATTAGTACAATTAGTGAAAGATAGTGAAAGTAGTTAAGCGACAAAAAACGTACGGAAGACAGAATAATAACTAGAAAAATAGCTGTTCCTAGCG
Source organism: Poecilia reticulata (assembly GCF_904066995.2). Taxonomy (NCBI): domain Eukaryota; kingdom Metazoa; phylum Chordata; class Actinopteri; order Cyprinodontiformes; family Poeciliidae; genus Poecilia; species Poecilia reticulata. The sequence goes on along the minus strand of NW_027675156.1, from coordinate 66,412 downwards.
AAACAGCCGTGAGAATGCATATTTGCAGAATGACTGCTGCAGAAATGCCAGAAAAAGTAGAGAAAAGTTTAAGGAGTAGAAGAAAGCAGAAGAAAGGGAAGAAAGCAGAAGAAATAGAAATAGTTGAATCAGTTGAATAGTGAATATACTATATTAATATATATAATAGTGAATTAATAGTGAATTATACTGTATAAATTATATAAATTATATAATATATAAATTATAGCAGAATTCAGCAGAAGTAGGAGTTTGTGTGCAACCCGAATTATTTGAAAAAGTCAAAAAGTGAAACAGAGTTTAAGAAAGAGCATAATTGAAACAACAGGAAATTAGTGCAATCCCAGGAATAGTTGAAACAATTGAATAGTGAAACAGTAATAAGTATAAAAAATTAGTGGAAACGGTAAACCAGAAATATTTGAAGGAGTAAACAGAGCAAAACCTAGAGCAAAAAGGGTCAGAAGAAGCAGAAATGTTTGATATATGAATTTATAAAATTGATTAAAGATTGTAGAAGATCTTAAAAGATAGTAAAACCAGTGGAACCAGAAGGAAACAGAAAAGTAGACAAGCAGAATGCATAGACACAGATAAAAACAGAGCACAAGAAGAAAATACATTGAAAGAATAGGAGAAAGTGTGACAAGGTTGTACTCCAGAGGAGTTTAACAGAAAACAGTAAATCCTGTAACAATGACAGTAATAATTCCATAAAGTAGACACTAGTGGCTACATTTTAAAGCATAAAATATTTCTCTACAGTGAAATATGTGTGAACAGCATAATTTTGTTTGTCAAACAGCAGAAAAAGTTCAAAACAGCAGTTACTAGAGTGTACACTCTAGTAACTGCCGAATTCCACCATTCATTTCAATGGGCAAATATTTGCACAAAAGTGCAATTATTTCAAAAAGTGCAATAGTGAAGGTTACCAAAAGTCATAGCACCATTCTCCTGAAGGAGCTGAACGTTTTGATATATAAATTAGTACAATTAGTGAAAGATAGTGAAAGTAGTTAAGCGACAAAAAACGTACGGAAGTCAGAATAATAAAGATAAAGAAAAACAGAAACACTATAAGTGAGAATGCATTGAATGCATTCTCACTGACTAGAAAAATAGCTGTTCCTAGCGAAACAGCCGTGAGAATGCATATTTGCAGAATGACTGCTGCAGAAATGCCAGAAAAGTAGAGAAAAGTTTAAGGAGTAGAAGAAAGGAGAAGAAAGGAGAAGAAAGCAGAAGAAAGCAGAAGAAAGCAGAAGAAAGCGGAAGAAATAGAAATAGTTGAATCAGTTGAATAGTGAATATACTATATTAATATATTTAATAGTGAATTAATAGTGAATTATACTGCATAAATTATATAAATTATATAATATATAAATTATAGCAGAATTCAGCAGAAGCAGGAGTTTGTGTGCAACCTGAATTATTTGAAAAAGTCAAAAAGTGAAACAGAGTTTAAGAAAGAGCATAATTGAAACAACAGGAAATTAGTGCAATCCCAGGAATAGTTGAAACAATTGAATAGTGAAACAGTAATAAGTATAAAAAATTAGTGGAAACAGTAAACCAGAAATATTTGAAGGAGTAAACAGAGCAACACCTAGAGCAAAAAGGGTCAGAAGAAGCAGAAATGTTTGATATATGAATTTATAAAATTGATTAAAGATTGTAGAAGATCTTAAAAGATAGTAAAACCAGTGGAACCAGAAGGAAAACAGAAAAGTAGACAAGCAGAATGCATAGACACAGATAAAAACAGAGCACAAGAAGAAAATACATTGAAAGAATAGGAGAAAGTGTGACTAGGTTGTACTCCAGAGGAGTTTGACAGAAACAGTAAATCCTGTAACAATGATAGTAATAATTCCATAAAGTAGACACTAGTGGCTACATTTTAAAGCATAAAATATTTCTCTACAGTGAAATATGTGTGAACAGCATAATTTTGTTTGTCAAACAGCAGAAAAAGTTCAAAAACGGCAGTTACTAGAGTGTACACTCTAGTAACTGCCGAATTCCACCATTCATTTTAATGGGCAAAATATTTGCACAAAAGTGCAATTATTTCAAAAAGTGCAATAGTGAAGGTTACCAAAAGTCATAGCACCATTCTCCTGAAGGAGCTGAACGTTTTGATATATAAATTAGTACAATTAGTGAAAGATAGTGAAAGTAGTTAAGCGACAAAAAACGTACGGAAGTCAGAATAATAAAGATAAAGAAAAACAGAAACACTATAAGTGAGAATGCATTGAATGCATTCTCACTGATAATAATAATAATAATAACTAGAAAAGTAGCTGTTCCTAGCGAAACAGCCGTGAGAATGCATATTTGCAGAATGTCTGCTACAGAAATGCAAGAAAAAGTAGAGAAAAGCACAAGAAGTGAAGGAAAGCAGAAGAAAGCAGAAGAAATAGAAATAGTTGAATCAATTGAATAGTGAATATACTATAATAATATATTTAATAGTGAATTAATAGTGAATTATACTGCATAAATTATATAAATTATATAATATATAAATTATAGCAGAATTCAGCAGAAAAAGCAGTAGTTTGTGTGCAACCTGAATTATTTGAAAAAGTCAAAAAGTGAAACAGAGTTTAAGAAAGAGCATAATTGAAACAACAGGAAATTAGTGCAATCCCAGGAATAGTTGAAACAATTCAATAGTGAAACAGTAATAAGTATAAAAAATTAGTGGAAACAGTAAACCAGAAATATTTGAAGGAGTAAAACAGAGGAAAACCAAAAGCAAAAAGGTTCAGAAGAAGTAGAAATGTTTGATATATGAATTTATAAAATTGATTAAAGATAGTAGAATATCTTAAAAGATAGTAAAACCCGTAGAACCAGAAGGCAAAGAGAAAAGTAGACAAGCAGAATGCATAGACACAGATAAAAACAGAGCACAAGAAGAAAATACATTGAAAGAATAGGAGAAAGTGTGACAAGGTTGTACTCCAGAGGAGTTTAACAGAAAACAGTAAATCCTGTAGTAATTATAGTAATAATTCCATAAAGTAGACACTAGTGGCTATATTTTAATGCATAAAATATTTCTCTACAGTGAAATATGTATGAACAGCATAATTTTGTTTGTCAAACAGCAGAAAAAGTTCAAAAACGGCAGTTCGCCGAATTCCACCATTCATTTCAATGGGCAAAATATTTGCACAAAAGTGCAATTATTTCAAAAAGTGCAATAGTGAAGGTTACCAAAAGTCATAGCACCATTCTCCTGAAGGAGCTGAACGTTTTGATATATAATTTAGTACAATTAGTGAAAGATAGTGAAAGTAGTTAAGCGACAAAAAACGTACGGAAGACAGAATAATAATAACTAGAAAAATAGCTGTTCCTAGCGAAACAGCCGTGAGAATGCATATTTGCAGAATGACTGCTGCAGAAATGCAAGAAAAATGGAGAAAAGCTTAAGTAGAAGATATCAGAAGAAATAGAAAATAGTTGGATCAGTTGAACAGTGAAACAAATCAAAAAGGAAAAATTTAGCAGAAGCGGAAGTCAGTACAAAACGAGAAATAGTTGAAACCGTTGGAAGAGTGAAACATAGCAACATAGGAAAAAGAATAAAATAGAAGAAGTAGAAGACATAGAGAAGAGTAGACAAGCTAAAAGATAGTAAAATCAACAGAAATAAGGCATGCAGAAAAGCAGACTAGTTAAAAAATAATGAAGCTATGATAGATAGATAGATAGATGTGTGTGCAATTAGTCAGTGATGTGCGTTTAGGTGCATAGCTGGTGAGGCTATGAACCTTTTGTGCTGTGCTGAAAGTTTCACACTTTCCACAGAGTGTGAAACAGTTAAAGTACAACTGAAAACCACATCTGTCTCGTTCTCTCAGCGCAGCTACTGTATGGCTAGCTCGCTGT
>NW_027675156.1:0-57500 GCF_904066995.2 Poecilia reticulata | reverse complement strand
AGCTGTTCCTAGCGAAACAGCCGTGAGAATGCATATTTGCAGAATGACTGCTGCAGAAATGCAAGAAAAAGTAGAGAAAAGTTTAAGGAGTAGAAGAAAGTAGAAGAAAGTAGAAGAAAGCAGAAGAAAGCCGAAGATAGTGGAAGAAATAGAAATAGTTGAAACTATTGAATAGTGAATATACTATATTCAAAAGTAGCAAACCCTTCAAAAGTATTTAATAGTGAATTAATAGTGAATTATACTGCATAAATTATATAAATTATATAATATATAAATTATAGCAGAATTCAGCAGAAGCAGGAGTTTGTGTGCAACCTGAATTATTTGAAAAAGTCAAAAAGTGAAACAGAGTTTAAGAAAGAGCATAATTGAAACAACAGGAAAAAATTAGTGCAATCCCAGGAATAGTTGAAACAATTGAATAGTGAAACAGTAATAAGTATAACAAGCAAAGCCAGTGATGCAGCACCTGGGATTGCACAACTTCTCGCTAACTGCACTGGTTGTTATTCTATGAGAGCATGCTCCGTCTGTCTGTGCGTCGCAAATAACATGGTTAAAAACATTTAATGTCTTAACTGATTTCCCTTAATTAATTCCAAGTATTTAATGTACTGTTTTTATAGTCACCAACTGTGTGTGTAACGTGTTTCGTGTGCTGAGGAGCGATCGAAAACGGCATGTTACTCGAGACGGCAAACGCCATACAGATTCGAGGTGAGGTATTCAGTTCTCTGCCTCATCGCTGGGGCGCTCATGAACCCAGATATTGTAACTCCACAAACGAAGAAGGGAGAACGTAACGGCAGAGAACGCCAAGCAGAACGTCAGAGACATTCAGGAGCACTTGGATATTTTCACTTCGAAAGATTTGGCACCAGTTTGGCACACACACACTATATATCAGTGACGTACGGTGAGGTTCATTGCTGGTGAGGCACTGACTTATGACTTAGACACCATGCATGCTATTGGACCTACGGAAATTTCGCGCATGCATACAACGCTGTGGGCAAAAAGACTAATATTTTACATGTCATCTATAGCCGCGTTAACTCAGTGAAACTTAAATGTAGGTATTAATTTCGTGCTATGATCCACAGCAAAGTGATCTGTTTTCCCCAAGCTACGCAGACTCGCTGCCATAGCAACTGACAATAATGCCACTTTATGTTTTAGGATATAACCCAGAAATACTTGAAACAATTGAATAGTGAATATACTATATTATTAGTATAATAGTGAATTAATAGTGAATTATATTGTATAAATTATATAAATTATATAATATATTATATAAATTATAGCAGAATTCAGCAGACGAAGCAGGAGTTTGTGTGCAACCTGAATTGTTTGAAAAAGTCAAAAAGTGAAACAAAGTTTAAAAAAGAGCATAATTGAAACAAAAGGAAATTAGGGAAATCCCAGGAATAGTTGAAACAACAAAAGGGTCAGAAGAAGCAGAAAAGTTTGATATGTGAATTGATAAAATTGATAAAAGTTTGCAGAAGACCTTTGCCGACAGTAAAACCAGTAGAATCAAAGGAATATACAGAAAAGTAGACAAGCAAAATGCATAGAAACATAGAAATAGTTGAATCAGTTGAATAGTGAATATACTATATTAATAATATAATAGTGAATTAATAGTGAATTATACTGTATAAATTATATAAATTATATAATATATAAATTATAGCAGAATTCAGCAGAATCAGGAGTTTGTGTGCAAGCTGAATTATTTGAAAAAGTGAAAAAGTGAAACAGAGTTTAAGAAAGAGCATAATTGAAACAACAGGAAATTAGTGCAATCCCAGGAATAGTTGAAACAATTGAATAGTGAAACCGTAATAAGTATAAAACATTAGTGGAAACAGTAAACCAGAAATATTTGAAGGAGTAAAACAGAGGAAAACCAAAAGCAAAAAGGGTCAGAAGAAGAAGAAATGTTTGATATATGAATTTATAAAATTGATTAGTGATTGTAGAAGATCTTAAAGATAGTAAAACCAGAAGGCAAACAGAAAAGTAGACAAGCAGAATGCATAGAAACAGATAAAAACAGAGCACAAGAAGAAAATACATTGAAAGAATAGGAGAAAGTGTGACAAGGTTGTACTCCAGAGGAGTTTAACAAAAAACAGTAAATCCTGTTTCAATAATGGTAATAATTCCATAAAGTAGACACTAGTGGCTACATTTTAATGCATAAAATATTTCTCTACAGTGAAATATGTGTGAACAGCATAATTTTGTTTGTCAAACAGCAGAAAAAGTTCAAAAACGGCAGTTACTAGAGTGCACACTCTAGTAACTGCCGAATTCCACCATTCATTTCAATGGGCAAAATATTTGCACAAAAGTGCAATTATTTCAAAAAGTGCAATAGTGAAGGTTACCAAAAGTCATAGCACCATTCTCCTGAAGGAGCTGAACGTTTTGATATATAAATTAGTACAATTAGTGAAAGATAGTGAAAGTAGTTAAGCGACAAAAAACGTACGGAAGACAGAATAATAAAGATAAAGAAAAACAGAAACACTATAAGTGAGAATGCATTGAATGCATTCTCACTGATAATAATAATAATAATAATAATAATAATAATAATAATAATAATAATAATAATAAAGAAAAACAGAAACACTATAAGTGAGAATGCATTGAATGCATTCTCACTGACTAGAAAAATAGCTGTTCCTAGCGAAACAGCCATGAGAATGCATATTTGCAGAATGTCTGCTGCAAAAATGCAAGGAAAAGTAGAAAAAGTTTAAGGAGTAGAAGAAAGCAGAAGAAAGCAGAAGAAAGCAGAAGAAAACAGAAGAAAGGAGAAGAAAGCGGAAGAAAGCGGAAGAAATTGAAATAGTTGAATAAGTTGAATAGTGAATATACTATTTAATAATATAATAGTGAATTAATAGTGAATTATACTGTATAAATTATATAAATTATATAATATATAAATTATAGCAGAATTCAGCAGAAGCAGGAGTTTGTGTGCAACCTGAATTATTTGAAAAAGTCAAAAAGTGAAACAGAGTTTAAGAAAGAGCATAATTGAAACAACAGGAAATTAGTGCAATCCCAGGAATAGTTGAAACAATTGAATAGTGAAACAGTAATAAGTATAAAAAATTAGTGGAAACAGTAAACCAGAAATATTTGAAGGAGTAAAACAGAGGAAAACCAAAAGCAAAAAGGTTCAGAAGAAGTAGAAATGTTTGATATATGAATTTATAAAATTGATTAAAGATAGTAGAATATCTTAAAAGATAGTAAAACCAGTAAAACCAGAAGGCAAACAGAAAAGTAGACAAGCAGAATGCATAGACACAGATAAAAACAGAGCACAAGAGAAAAATACATTGAAAGAATAGGAGAAAGTGTGACAAGGTTGTACTCCAGAGGAGTTTAACAGAAAACAGTAAAACCTGTTGCAATTATGGTAATAATTCCATAAAGTAGACACTAGTGGCTATATTTTAATGCATAAAATATTTCTCTACAGTGAAATATGTATGAACAGCATAATTTTGTTTGTCAAACAGCAGAAAAAGTTCAAAAACGGCAGTTCGCCGAATTTCCCCATTCATTTCAATGGGCAAAATATTTGCACAAAGTGCAATTATTTCAAAAAGTGCAATAGTGAAGGTTACCAAAAGTCATAGCACCATTCTCCTGAAGGAGATGAACGTTTTGATATATAATTTAGTACAATTAGTGAAAGATAGTGAAAGTAGTTAAGCGACAAAAAACGTACGGAAGACAGAATAATAATAATAATAATAAAGAAAAACAGAAACACTATAAGTGAGAATGCATGGAATGCATTCTCACTGAATAGCTGTTCCTAGCGAAACAGCCGTGAGAATGCATATTTGCAGAATGACTGCTGCAGAAATGCAAGAAAATGTGGGGAATAGCTTAAGAAGTAGAAGAAAGCAGGAGAAATTGAAATAGTTGAAACAGTTTATCAGTGAAACGTAGCAAACTGCAGAAATTAGCTGAAGCTGACATTAGTCCACAACCAGAAATATTTGAAGAAGGGAAACTTAACATAAAGGGCCAAATAAGCATATTTGCAGAATGATTGATGGAGAAATATAAGAAACTTGAGAACAATGAGTAAGAAATTGGATAAAAACATAAGAAAGATAGTCATACATTTTAGAAATTCTTTGCCAAGTAGTGATACTTTGCAAAAGTGTTGTAGAATTCAGCTTAAGAAGCAGAAGTTTGTGTGCAACATGAATTATTTGAAAAAGTCAAAAAGTGAAACACAGCGTAAGAAAGAGAACAAATAGCACATGAGAAAATTAGTGCAAACTCAGAAATAGTTGAAACAATTGAACAGTGAAACATTAAAAAGCTTAAATTAGCGGAATCAGAAAAAAACAGAAATATTTGAAGGACTAAAACAGAGCTAAACCAAAAGCAATAAGGGTCAGAAGAAGCAGAAATGTTTGATATATGAATTGATAAAATTGATCAAAGTTTGCAGAAGACCTTATCCGACAGTAAAACCAGTAGAACCAAAGGAATATACAGAAAAGAAGACAAGCAAAGTGCATAGAAACATAGAAATAGTTGAAACAATTTAATAGTGAATATACTATATTAATAATATAATAGTGAATTAATAGTGAATTATACTGTATAAATTATATAAAATATAAATTATAGCAGAATTCAGCAGAAGCAGGAGTTTGTGTGCAACCTGAATTATTTGAAAAAGTCAAAAAGTGAAACAGAGTTTAAGAAAGAGCATAATGTAAACAACAGGAAATTAGTGCAATCCCAGAAATAGTTGAAACAATTGAATAGTGAAACAGTAATAAGTAAAAAATTAGTGGAAACAGAAAACCAGAAATATTTGAAGGAGTAAAACAGACCAAAAGCAAAAAGGGTCAGAAGAAGCAGAAATGTTTGATATATGAATTTATAAAATTGATTAAAGATTGTAGAAGCTCTTAAAAGATAGTAAAACCAGTGGAACCAGAAGGAAAACAGAAAAGTAGACAAGCAGAATGCATAGACACAGATAAAAACAGAGCACAAGAAAAAATACATTGAAAGAATAGGAGAAAGTGTGACAAGGTTGTACTCCAGAGGACTTTAACAGAAACAGTAAATCCTGTAACAATGACAGTAATAATTCCATAAAGTAGACACTAGTGGCTACATTTTAATGCATAAAATATTTCTCTACAGTGAAATATGTATGAACAGCATAATTATGTTTATAAAAGAGCAGAAAAAGTTCAAAACGGCAGTTACTAGAGTGGCCACTCAAGTAACTGAAATCAGTTACAGAGTTCCACCATAGGAAATAATGGGGCAAAAGATTTGCACAAAAGGGCAATTATTTCAAAAAGTGCAATAGTGAAGGTTACCAAAGTCATAGCACCATTCTCCTGAAGGAGCTGAACGTTTTGATATATGAATTAGTACAATTAGTGAAAGATAGTGAAAGTAGTTAAGCGACAAAAAACGTACAGAAGACAGAATAATAATAATAATAATAATAAAGATAAAGAAAACAGAATCACTATAAGTGAGAATGCATTCAATGCATTCTCACTGATAATAATAATAAAGATAAAGAAAAACAGAAACACTATAAGTGAGAATGCATTGAATGCATTCTCACAGACTTGAGAAATTGCTGTTCCTAGCGAAACAGCCATGAGAATGCATATTTGCAGAATGACTGATGTAGAAATGAGAGAAACATGACAACAAAGAATAAGAAGTAGAAAAAAACAGAAGAAAGCTAGTCATACATTGTAGAAATCTTAATAAAATTTAGCAAAGGTATAGCAGAATTCAACAGTAGCAGAAGTTTGTGTTTCTGCTTCTTATTCTTTGTTCTCACCTGAATTATTTGAAAAAGTCAAATGTGAAACAGAGCATAATAAATATGACAATTTGCACAGAAAGTGGAAATTAGTACAAAAGCAGAAATATTTTAAAAAGTTGAACAGTGAAACATAGCAAAAGCAGAAATTAGTAAAAAAAACAGAATATTTTAAAAAGTGAAACATAGCAAAACATAGCATAAAGGTGCAAAAGAAGCATATTTGCAGAATGATTGATGGAGAAATGCAAGAAACATGAGAACAAAGAATAAGAAGTGTCTGTCCATCCATCCGTCATATACAGAAAGGTAGACAAACAATATTTGTATAAAACCTTAAATATTGAAATACATATCAAAAGATATATAGCATAGCTCAACAGAAATATTTGACAAAATGCAACAGCAACATACAACAAAGATATAGTATAGATTAGCAAAAGCTAAAATAAGTGTAAACCCTGAAATATTTGAAAAAGCTCATAAGGAAAACTATGCAAAAAGCATAAATTAAAAGAGTAGAAATTAGTACAAACCTAAAAGAGTTGAAAGAAATTATAGCAAAAAGCAAAAATGGTACAAAAATCAGAATATTTTGATATATGAATTGGTAAAATTGATTAAAGGTTGCAAACAACCTTTGTAGACAGTAAAACCAGTAAAGCAGAAGGCATACACGGAAAGGAAGATAAGCAGAATGCTGACACACAAACAGAAACCGAGCACAGAAAGAAATACGTTGAAGGAATAGAATGTGTGACATGTCTGTACTCCAGAAGAGTTTGACAGAAAACAGTAAAACCTGTAACAACAACAGTTGTAAAGTCTTATTTTTAAGAGTTAAAAGAGTTGAAAAAGTAAAACATTGCAAAAAGCATAAATTAGCAGAAGCAGAAATTAGTTCAAAATCAAATATTTGAAGTGAAACATAGCAAAACAAATAGCATAAAGGAGCAAAAGAAGCAGAACATTTTGATATTTGAATTGTTAAAATTGATTAGTTTGCAGAAGACCTTTGCAGACAGTAAAACCAGTAGAAGCAGAAGGCATATACAGAAAGGTAGACAAGCAGAATGCAAACACACAGATACAAACAGAACACAAGAGAAAAACACATTGAAAGAAAGGAGAAGGTGTGACATGGCTGTACTCCAGTAGACTTTGACAGAAAACAGTAACAGTGTAGCAATGATAGTAATAGTTCCATAAAGTAGACACACGTGGCTACGATTTAATGCATAAATTATTTCTCTACTGGGAAATATGTATGAACAGCATCATTTTGTTTGTCAAAAAGCATTAAAAGTTCATGAATGGCAGTTACTAGAGTGTACACTCTAGCAACTGACTACATTTACAGAATTCCACCATGTATTTCAACAGGGCAAAAATTTGCACAAAAGTGCAATAGTTAAGTTTACCAAAAGTCATAGAAATGTCCACAAGAAGCAGAACGATTTGATATATGAATTAGCACAATTAGTGAAAGATAGCAAAAGTAGTTAATAGGGGTTGCACCGATTAGCCGACTAGTCGACTAGTCGATACTTTTCTCTGCAATGACTTTTTTCTGGGCCAGTCGACTAGTCGCAATCAGATGACAAAACAGATTTTTCCAAGGAAATGGAAGAAGGTGGACTAGGTGAGTTCGTCAGAAAGCTCAAATTGTATAAAAATTTAAATAATTTAACAAAGATAAACTGTAAATTACTGTACAGGCTACCGCAAAAGGGGCATTGCACGGCGCAGTGTTTAGCGCGGTGCCCCGCATATAGAGACTTTAGCCCACGGTAGTCTGGAGTCCAACTCCAGTCCTCCATTCGCTGGGCCCAGGCCTCTCTCCACTCTCTCTGACTCCTTACAGTCAGATTGCTGTCAAATAAAGTAGTGCCGAAAAAAGTAAAGAGCTACCGGAGTAATGCGTCACAATGCGTCATGATGTCAGGCTTTTTTATCCCCCCAACTGATCAGCGTCACCCTATATTGAAGCTTCTAACCTGGCAGCTTTACGCTCTTATAAAATATGGTTTGACTACATCTGGAAACTAAGTCCAAGCTTCATCCGGAGGGTCTGATAGAGGCGATCTCGGCCGCAGTCTGCATGTCGGTTCAGAGAGATGCTGCTGAGTCAGCAGAGCGTCCTGCTGCGCGTCGGGTGGAAAAGCAGCAGGAAGCTTCGTTGAATTCAACTGTAACCAAACGGAATCCGTTCATAATACTTTGGTTTGTGATGTTCCAAAAGCGCCATTGTGGTCAGTGTGATAATTTGACTCCTATACGAGTAACTATCCAGAGATCATCAGTATGAGCCGGTGTTTGGGAAAACGGAAAAAAGTCAGACCCGACTTTGTGCAACAAAATTTTCTCTGCTGCTCACAAAGAATGATCTGTTTATTGCTCTTTTAATTCTCCATAATAGACTTAGTAAAAGCGGGAGAAGGGGAGAGGGATGTCAATATTTGCCGTGAAAATAGCTCATAAAGCCTCCAAGTAGTTGTGAAGGTTTTTTGCGCTTACGTCACTATGACGTCATCGCGACTAGTCGACATCGACTCGACTATTATCATGATGTAGTCGACCATAAAAAATATGTAGTCGTTCAAACCCTAGTAGTTAACGAACGAAAAATATGAGAAATTAACTTTATACCAGGTGAGTCTCTCTCACATGAGAATGTGAACCTGTACTGGGCTGATTCTGTGCCTTCAAATAATTTTAACAGCTCCTGGAGAAGTTTCATAACTTATAAGTCTGAAACATGAACAGGTCTGAAAAAAACTGTGTGCTACATTTGATGTATGAAAGAGTGATGTCATCACTTCACTGCTGATGTCATTGTTACCATAGGAACTGAACATTCTAATGGTGCATTCACACAAACACGTTTGAGCATCAGGCGAGTCTGATTTACATTCAAAGTCTATGTGAAGCATCCAACGCCACGCTAGTCGCTTGCAACGTGCCGCAAAGGCCCTCGACGCGCCTCCACATAGTCTGTGAAAGTAAACCAGATGCGCCTGATGGTCAAAACGCGTTTGGTGTGAACGAACCATTATATGTACAGGGTCATATTAGTTCCATCATATTAGGACCAAGGTGCGGTCCTAATATGATGGATTCATTCTTTTGGTTCAGGGATAATGTTTAGAGGTAAGATGCCAATTAAATTTTAGTTAATGTAAGGGTTAGGAATAGACTAGTATTGGGTGGGGTTAGGAAAAATGTTAGGGTAAATGTAGGGGTTAGGGTCACAGCTACTAAAATGAAGGGAAATGAATGCATAGTTCTAATATAGGTCGAAATAGTTTTGATAAAGGTGTATAGAATTTTGTTTTCTAAATCATTCTATAAATAATTATATAATGTTAGGTGGTTTTTCTGGCAATTGCATAGCTGCAGCATACCAGCAGACTAACTGTATGTGCTGTGACCCATTCAACGCATTAGAAACCAATCAGAACCAAAGGACAAACTTTTGGCTCTGATTGGTTGTTTCTGGACAGAAGCAAAGACAGAGGAATTTTCACAGATTCTCTGTTTCATATTTTATTGTCAGACACTTAACAAATATTCATCCATCCACTTATATGTGTTAAGTCTAACACACTTATCCTTGCACACACACACACTGTTTTGATTGTGTCTGTTTTGATTTCCTAAATTTGTGTGAAGCGTTGAATTTCCATAATGCCCAGTGTTGGCAAAACCTGGGTTTGCTAACACTCAGGTGATTAGTTCCACCTGGGTCTGGGTCGGTGTAAAGGGGGAGCCGGGCATAGCTTTTTCTTCATTCGAATGTCAGCATGAAGGCCTCCCATGCAACCAGTGGAGGTTGGTTGCATGCATGTCTGTCTTTCTTCAGACCTCCCTGATTGATTGGAGGTCCATCTTTCCTCGGACCTCCCTGGTTGATTGGAGGTCCATCTTTCCTCGGACCTCCCTGGTTGATTGGAGGTCCATCTTTCCTCGGACCTCCCTGATTGATTGAAGGTCTGTCTTTCCTCGGACCTCCCTGGTTGATATGAGGTCCGTCTTTCTTCAGACCTCCTTGGCTGATTGAAGGTCTGTCTTTCCTCAGACGTCCCTGGTTGATATGAGGTCCGTCTTTCTTCAGACCTCCCTGGTTGATTGGAGGTCCGTCTTTCCTCGGACCTCCCTGGTTGATTGGAGGTCCATCTTTCCTCGGACCTCCCTGGTTGATTGGAGGTCCATCTTTCCTCGGACCTCCCTGGTTGATTGATGGTCTGTCTTTCTTCAGACCTCCCTGGTTGATATGAGGTCCGTCTTTCTTCAGACCTCCTTGGCTGATTGAAGGTCTGTCTTTCCTCAGACGTCCCTGGTTGATTGAAGGTCTGTCTTTCCTTGTTCTCCTCTGTTGGTAGGGAGTCTTCTGTTTGCAGGGGGACCTCTGGTTGGGTGGAAACTCTAGGATGGTTGTTTTCTAGAGTACGTTTCAACTTCAGCTTCAGGTCCGCAACCTGACCCTGCAAAGATTTCACCATTTCCTCCTGCTCTTTGAACTTGGAAGCTTGCTCAGAGTAACTTTTGAGCTGCTCCTCATATTTAAGTCTCAATCTATATTCTTCGACCATTACTTCAATCTGACCTTTATAGCGGGAGGCATATTTTTCAGCCTCCCACTTGAAGTGCTCCAGCTGTCGAAGAATGGTCTTGTCGGTTGAAACTTTGGAAGAGCAAGCAGCCTGTTCACGTTTAGCTTGCAAGTGACGTTCTTTTTCCAACATTTTTTGCAGCTTTTGAATCTCCTCCTGCTGTGATGTGACTTCAGCCTGGTATGCAGTACTTCGATCTCTTTCTTCATGGAGTTCGAAGATCTTACTCTGCAGTTCGGTTTTAAGATCGTCTACCTGCTTTGTCAGATCTCTAACGTGTTGGCTTGTCTCTTCTAAGGGGATGATCTTGAAGTCAGCAGATGGAGTCGTTTCCTGCTTGACCTCCAATGACCTTGGATTCTTCAAGTCACCTGAAGGACTTGATTCCCCCTGGATGTCTGTCGATTCATCTTCCGACTTAATGGAAGATGAATCAACAGATACAACAAAATCGCTGTCATCTTCTAAAGGGAAAATGATCGCGTCGTAGTCGACTTGGATGTTGAGATCCATTATGTCGACCCAAGAAAGCTCAGCTGGAAAAGCTTCTTGTTGACAAACAATCTGTTGTTCCTTCATATTTAAATGGTGGTAAATTCTCGCTTCTTTGAAAGGCATGTAATATCTGGAATCCGATAAACTTCGTACGTGCTCTGAAGTTTAGTTTTAGAGCAAATATATATGCAGAGAGTTGAACACTGTCAAGGAATGTTGTAATATAACGTAAAATAATAATAAAATAATGATATGAAACCTGAAATAATTGAAAGAGGTGAAAAGTAAAAATATAAATTAGAAGAAACAGAAATTAGTAAAAAAAAAAAAAGATCTGAACAAAGCATAAGAAGTAGAAAGAAAGTGCAAAAAAAGCTAGAAAGTGGAAGGAGCATAAAGAAATCAGAAACACAAGCAGAAATGAAATTGAGCAGCAAAAATCACATTAAGCAAACAAACTGTTAATCACAGAAGAAAGACCCTGGTGCTGGAGCTAATCTTTGTCGGATTTTATCTAATCTATCTATCTATCTATCTATCTATCTATCTATCTATCTATCTATCTATCTATCTATCTATCTATCTATCTATCTATCTATCTATCTATCTATCTATCTATCTATCTATCTATCTATCTATCTATCTATCTATCTATCTATCTATCTATCTATCTATCTATCTATCTATCTATCTATCTATCTATCTATCTATCTATCTATCTATCTATCTATCTATCTATCTATCTATCTATCTGTCTGTCTGTCTGTCTGTCTGTCTGTCTGTCTGTCTGTCTGTCTGTCTTCCCAACGAGCCGTCTGTCCATCCATCCATCCATCCATCCACGCACAAACGCACGCATGCACACACACGCACGCACACGCACGCACACACATCTATTCAAATGAAAGCTTAAATGTGACAATATTGGTTTACCGCAATCAACAGCTATTGCGGGGACGGATGGCAACTTGAAGAAATCACCGCATTTCTAAAATATTTGAAAAAGTACAATAGTAACACATAGCAAAACAAATAGTATAGATTACCAAAAGCAGAAATCGGTATAAAACATGAAATTGTTGAAAAGTGTAAGATAGGAAAATAGCATAATTAGCATAAGAAGAAATTAGTACAAAACCAGAAATTGTTGAAAAGAAAACATAACAAAAAGCACAAAATAGCACAGAAAGGTGATAATTTTGATATATGAATTGATAAATTTAGAGCTGTTGCCTTGCAGCAAGAAGGTTCTGGGTTCAATTGATAAAATTAGAGCTGTTGCCTTGCAGCAAGAAGGTTCTGGGTTAAATGCATGGAGTTTGCATGTTCTCCCTGTGCACGCGTGGGTTTTCTCCAGGTACTCCGGTTTCCTCCCACAATCCAAAAACATGACTGTTAGGTTAATTGGTCTGTCTAAATTGCCCCTAGGTGTGGGTGTGTGTGTGCATGGTTGTGTGTCCTTTGTGTCTCTGTGTTGCCCTGCGACAGACTGGCGACCTGTCCAGGGTGTACCCCGCCTCTCGCCCGGAACGTTAGCTGGAGATAGGCACCAGCAACCCTCCCGACCCCACTGAGGGACAAGGGTGAAAGAAAATGAATGGATGGATGGATGGATGGATGGATGGATGGATGGATGGATGGATGGATGGATGGATGGATGGATGGATGGATGGATGGATGGATGGATGGATGGATGGATGGATGGATGGATGGATGGATGGATGGAATTGATAAAATTGATTAAAGTTTACAGAAGACCTTTGTAGGAAGTTACTGTCTTTGTAGCAGACAAAGAGTGATTTAGCAAAGCTACACCTTTGCTAATGAAATTTAGTAAAGGTATAGCAGAATTCAGCAGAAGAAGCAGAAGTTTGTGTGCAACCAAAATTATTTGAAAAGTCAAAAAGTGAAACAGAGCTTAAGAAGTAGCATAATTAGCACAAGAAGCAGGATATTAGTACAAAACCAGAAATAGTTGAAACAGCTGAACAGTGAAACATATTAGAAAGTATAAATTCGCAGAAGCAGAAATTAGTACAAAACCAGAAATATTTAAGGAAGTGAAACATAGCAAAACAAATAGCATAAAGGAGCAAAAAAAGCAGAAATGATTGATATATTAATTGCTAAACTTGATTAAAGTTTGCAGAAGATCTTTGAAAACAGCAACACCAGTAAAAGCAGAAGGCACATACAGAAATGTAGACAAGCAGAATGCTGAGACACAGATAGAAACAGAGCACATGAGAAAAATGCAGTAGAAGGAATAGGAGAAAGTGTGACATGACTGTACTCCAGAAGAATTTGGCAAGACTTGTAGCAATGATAGTAATAGTTCTTTAAAGTAAACTTATGTGGCTACAATTTAATGCACAAATTATTTCTCTACAGTGAAATATGCATGAACAGCATCATTTTGTTTGTCAAAAAGCATAAAAAGTAAAAAAGGCAGTTACTAGAGTGTACACTCTAGCAACTGACTACAGTTACAGAATTCCAACATGTATTTCAATGGCGCAAAAAATTTGCACAAAAAGGCAATTATTTCAAACAGTACAATAGTGAATTTTAGCAAAAGACATAGCACAAATCTCCAGAAGAAGCAGAACGTCTTGATATATGAATTAGCACAATTAGTTGAAGTTAGTAGAAGTAGTTAACGACCTAAAAATCTGAGCAGGATCTTAATAAGTGAGAATGCGGTAATGCATTCTCACTGACAAAGATAAAGAAAAACAGAAACACTATAAGTGAGAATGCATTGAATGCATTCTCACTGATAACTAGAAAATAGCTGTTCCTAGCGAAACAGCCGTGAGAATGCATATTTGCAGACTGAACTTTGCAAAAATGCAAGAAAATGTGGAGAAAAGCTTAAGAAGTAGAAGAAAGCAGAAGAAATTGAAATAGTTGAAACAGTTGAACAGTGAAACGTAGCAAACTGCAGAAATTAGCTGAAGCTGAAATTAGTACACAACCAGAAATATTTGAAGAAGTGAAACTTAACATAAAGGGCCAAATAAGCATATTTGCAGAATAATTGATGGAGAAATATAAGAAACTTGAGAACAACGAGTAAGAAATTGGAAAAAAGCATAAGAAAGCTAGTCATACATTGTAGAAATCCTTTGCCAAGTAGTGAAACTTTGAAAAAGTGTTGTAGAATTCAGCTGAAGAAGCAGAAGTTTGTGTGCAACATGAATTATTTGAAAAAGTCAAAAAGTGACACACAGCGTAAGAAAGAGCACAATTAGCACACGAGGAAATTAGTGCAAACCCAGAAATAGTTTAAACAATTGTACAGTGAAACAGCAAAAAGCTTAAATTAGCGGAAGCAAAAAACCAGAAATATTTGAAGGAGTAAAATAGCAAAACCAAAAGCAAAAGGGTCAGAAGAAGCAGAAAGTTTGATATATGAATTGATAAAATTGATAAAAGTTTTAGAAGTCCTTTGCCGACAGTAAAACCAGAACCAAAGGAATATACAGAAAAGTAGACAAGCAAAATGCATAGAAACATAGAAATAGTTGAAACAATTGAATAGTGAATATACTATATTAATAATATAATAGTGAATTAATAGTGAATTATATTGTATAATTTATTTAAATTATATGATATATAAATCATAGCAGAATTCAGCAGAAGAAGCAGGAGTTTGTGTGCAACCTGAATTATTTGAAAAAGTCAAAAAGTGAAACTGAGTTTAATAAAGAGAACAACTGAAACAACAGGAAATTAGTGCAAACTCAGGAATAGTTGAAACAATTGAATAGTGAAACTGTAATAAGTATAAAAAATTAGTGGAAACAGTAAACCAGAAATATTTGAAGGAGTAAAACAGAACGAAAGCAAAAAGGATCAGAAGAAGTATATATGAATTTATAAAATTGATTAAAGATTGTAGAAGATCTTCAAATATAGTAAAACTAGTAGAACCAGAAGGCAAACAGAAAAGTAGACAAGCAGAATGCATAGACACAGATTAAAACAGAGCACAAGAAAAAATACATTGAAAGAATAGGAGAAAGTGTGACAAGGTTGTACTCCAGAGGAGTTTAACAGAAAACAGTAAATCCTGTAGCAATGACAGTAATAATTTCATAAAGTAGACACTAGTGGCTAATTTTAATGCATAAAATATTTCTCTACAGTGAAATATGTATGAACAGCATAATTTTGTTTGTCAAAGAGCAGAAAAAGTTCAAAAACGGCAGTTACTAGAGTGTACGCCGAATTCCACCATGTATTTCAATGGGCAAAAGATTTGCACAAAAGTGCAATTATTTCAAAAAGTGCATTAGTGAAGTTTACCAAAAGTCATAGCACCATTCTCCTGAAGAAGCTGAACGTTTTGATATATAAATTAGTACAATTAGTGAAAGATAGTGAAAGTAGTTAGATGACAAAAACATACAGAAGACAGAATAATAACTAGAAACTAGAAAAATAGCTGTTCCTAGCGAAACAGCCGTGAGAATGCATATTTGCAGAATGACTGCTGCAGAAATGCCAGAAAAGTATAGAAAGGTTTAAGGAGTAGAAGAAAGCAGAAGAAAGCAGAAGAAATCAGAAGAAATAGAAATAGTTGAATCAGTTGAATAGTGAATATACTATATTAATATATTTAATAGTGAATTAATAGTGAACTATATTGTATAAATTATATAATATATAAATTATAGCAGAATTCAGCAGAAAAGCAGGAGTTTGTGTGCAACCTGAATTATTTGAAAAAGTCAAAAAGTGAAACAGAGTTTAAGAAAGAGCATAATTGAAACAACAGGAATTAGTGCAATCCCAGGAATAGTTGAAACAATTGAATAGTGAAACAGTAATAAGTATAAAAGATTAGTGGAACCAGTAAACCAGAAATATTGAAAGAGTAAAACAGAACGAAAGCAAAAGGATCAGAAGAAGTATATATGAATTTATAAAATTGATTAAAGATTGTAGAAGATCTTCAAATATAGTAAAACCCGTAGAACCAGAAGGCAATCAGAAAAGTAGACAAGCAGAATGCATAGACACAGATAAAAACAGAGCACAAGAAAAAATACATTGAAAGAATAGGAGAAAGTGTGACAAGGTTGTACTCCAGAGGAGTTTCCCTAGCTACCTTCTGACGCCCCACCCCGCGGGTGTGTCACTACGCACCTGCAGGTCATCCGATCATCACCAGGAGCTTAAGAGGAGCCGCCTAACAACACTTCCTCGCCAGAGTGTTGACCTTCGCGGTAACAGAGATCAGTAAGAAAGCCTTATATTGTTAATCCTGCGTGTTCTAACGCCTCCATCTCCTCACCCCAGGTTCGATCAAGTCTGAGAGCCGGATCGAGTCCAGGACCAACCAAGCCCGTCAGCTGGATCCGGGTTTCCCCGACGAGCACCATCGAGTCGGTTTCTCTCTCCCTCAGCTCCCCGGACTGACATCATTCTGGCTCCTGCCCCCCAGCCCCGACGTTTCTGCCCAACCTCCAGTTAATAGTTTTCCCTCGCTCAAGTTCATTTATATGGTGTAAATGAAGCTCTGCCGCAAATCGGAACTGCCATTTGTTTACAAGTTAGCAACTCGCTAACATGCTAGCTCCTGTTATCAAACAGGATGCCTGTTCTATGTATTTAATGTACTGTGTTTTATTGTCACCAACTGTGTGTGTAATGTGATTCGTGTGCTGAGGAGTGATCAGAAACGCAGCCATACAGTCGCTGCGCTGTTACAGAGAACGAGACAGACGTGGTTTTCAGTTGTACTTTAACGGTTTCACACTTTGTGGAAAGTGTGAAACTTTCAGCACAGCACAAAAGGTTCATAGCCTCACCAGCTATGCACCTAAACGCACATCACTGACTAATTGCACACACATCTATCTATCTATCTATCTATCTATCTATCTATCTATCTATCTATCTATCTATCTATCTATCTATCTATCTATCTATCTATCTATCTATCTATCTATCTACCTACCTACCTACCTACCTACCTACCTACCTACCTACCTACCTACCTACCTACCTACCTACCTACCTATCTACCTATCTATCTATCTATCTATCTATCTATCTATCTATCTATCTATCTATCTATCTATCTATTTATCTATCTATCTATCTATCTCTCTCTCTCTCTCTCTCTCTCTCTCTGTCTCTCTGTCTCTCTCTCCGCTATAATTATATAAATTATAGCAGAAGAAGCAGGAGTTTGTGTGCAACCTGAATTATTTGAAAAAAGTCAAAATGTGAAACAGAGTTAAGAAAGAGCACAATTAGCGCAAAAGGCAATTAGTGCAATCCCAGGAATAGTTTAAACATTTTTTGTCAACTGAATGCAACTCATTATTTTGTACTTGTAATTTCAAAACTCAGTCCTCCCTATTGTTTTTGTTCATTGTTTTTCCAGGAACAAGAAAAAACTATTTGAGTAATATATATATATATATATATATATATATATATATATATATATATATATATATATATATATATATATATATATATATATATATATATATATATATATATATGCTGCATATAATATAAGCTTTTGTATTTTGAGCAGTTGCTTGTCTCCTTTGGAAAAAGAAAGGTATTCTGATTATAATGATCATCGAACATGATCTATGCTAATAATGTGTAGTATAAAAATAGTTTAAAAGTGAAAAAGCAAAACAAAGGAAAAAACAATCCTTTAATAAACACTGGAATCCTATGCATAATAAAGTCACAACTCACCTTTAAATGAATTGGAGTATTTTACATCAAATCCTTCTTTATCTTCACCTAAGGAGCAATAACAATTGGAATCATGTTTGCTCTCTGATACCTCTTTGCTGACATCTTCTGCAACAATCAGAGAATGTGTTGCTGAGTAACATGATACTGTATACCAGGGGTGTCAAACTCCAGGCCTCCTGGGCCAGTGTACTGCAACTTTTACATGTCTGTCTGGTCTAAAACACCTTAAGTATATTACTGAAATAGCTTCTCAGTGCAGTCAAGTTGATGACCATCCCATCTGATCCAGCCATGTGACATCAGAAACACATCTAAATGTTGCTGGACACCAGCCCTCAAGACCTTGAGTTTGACACCCCTGCTGTACATAATATGATTTGGTGTTATTTTATGCGAAAATGATGTACTGAAGTACACAGTTCTACATAATTGACTTTCTATTGACAGGTTCTCAAAATCATAAAAAAATTAAAACATCATCTTAATACTAATGATTACTATCTAGGATAATTTGTGCCTGTGAAACAATATCACTCACTGATGTACAGAAAATGACCAAATACAGTTTTATCTAATTCTGGAGTGAGCCACCTTCCCTTTAAACTCTGGTACACTGGCTAACATGGTTGGTAATTACTAGCTAAACTGCTGCAAATCAGATGCTTTGGTGTATCCAAGCATCAAGTAACCTACAACATTCTGCAAAATTACTAAACTATATGTACTTAAATGTCTTAAGAGATTCTGTATGAGTCTTACCTCTTTCTCCACATGAAACAAGTTAAATGAATACTAATGGCTTGCACCTGGACTTGTCGGATTGTACCAAGTTGATAGAGGAGGAGGGATACAACAAAAGGAGAATTCCATTTTGTTTCTGAAGTACACAAGGTCTGATTTTTTTCCAGGAACAAGAAAAAATTATTTGAGTAATATTTTGTAACTTTCATTCAATATTTCAAAGTTAAATAGTTTATCATACATTTTTCTTTATTTAAGAGGCAACAGTTAGATGGTATCTCCCACCAGCAATGTTGTCACTTCTGTTAATCATTTCTGTTCAATCAATTAATCATGTTTATTTGTATAGCACATTTCAGCAGCAGGGCAGTTCCAAACACTATCATAAAAACAAACTGTTTTATGATAAAGATCCAACATAAACTGTTGTCTAATGGCAGACACAACACCTGCAGAAAAGGTTGGCTGATGTACCTGCCAATAGACAATTTAGACTCCCTAGACAATCTACATGTATGCAGAGTAGCGACATTGAGATTACGACAAATATACATTTTAAAAGTTTTGTGCTAACAGTAACATAAGTAATCATGATATTTTTGGCACTTTAAATATTTTTTAAATAAATGCTTTTTATTTTTATATTTGTAATTCTGTATTACTCCATGACTGGTTATCCCTTCTTTCAATTCAAAAATACTTTATTGATCCTAAAAGGGAAATTAAATTTAAAAAAAGCTTGGGTCCTCTACCACAAGCCTTGGAGCGTGAGTGGTCTTCACAGTATATTAGCAGTTCCCAAAGGTGTGCTTCTCTGTATCAAGAGGTCTGATGTATCTCCAGGTATTTGTTTGAATCACTCTTCCAGTTTAGGGGTCATTACCCTGAGGGTTTCAGTGACCACAGGCACTACTGTTGACTTCAACTTCCACATTCTTTGTAACCACCTAAGACCCAAACTCTTGCATGGCATGCATTATTAATTCGTCTGATATTTGGGTTGATTGGGACCTAATGATTGCAAAAACAAAGAATTATCTTTTTATATGAAACCTAGACATCATTTTTCTCAGAAAAATACTTATTCATTTTAAATCACCATGTTTAGCACCATGGTAAAGCTATACAGTTGCTAACTTTTGTAAACTTACACAACAAAGAAACACTGAACATCTTGAGTCTAACCTGTAATGTGTTATAATCTTCCACCACCACTAAGTCATAAAATAATGGCCTAACGTGTGGACACCAGACCCATCTAGAGCAAAATTTTGTATTGTGGACTAGACAGTCCAAAATAAGTCATCCACTTATGTGGACAAATTTTTCTCAGGTTCTAGGAGGATGATGGTTCTTTTTAGTCTTTGGTATTTCTCTAGTTTTTTTCTGTACCTTCTGTTCATTCAGGATAGCTAAATCATAACAACTGCTTTGCTCTGCTGCTCAATGATCACCATGTTCAGTTGGTTTGCTTTTCCTGTTTTGTCTTCCTGTATATGGAAGGCCCACAGAATCTTAGCTTGTACGTTTTCTACCACCTTGTGTGGCATTTCCATTTTAAAGAGGTGTGTTCAAGGTTATATTCCCTTCAGATGTTTCTTCACACTATTCTGGGTACTTGGTTGTGGCGTTCCATGTATTCTTATCATGCTACCATCTTGCATCCTGGTGTTAGCTACTAGATTGTCTCAGGGGACTCATTGCATAGCATTCACTGAATATCTTGCTTGGTATTACAAATCTGGGTCATTATTACTCTGGTTCTAGGGACCTGCTTATGTGCCATCATGAATACTGCCTCTGTGCTGTGGTTCAGTCTAAGACTTTGTCAAATGGAGCTGTCAGTGCATACCTGTTGATTGTCTGGACCTTGTTTCTGTCATTGGACTTGCCTTACTATTTGTAAGCACAGTGGCTAGCAAAGTATCCATAGCCCTTGAACTTTTCCATATTTTGTCACAACTGCAAATATATTTTCACAGAATTTTATGGAAAATAAAAGCTAAAAGTCCAGTATTCAGCCCCCATCCCCTGAATGCAACCAATTGTCTTCAGAAGTTGACTGCTAATGGTAAAAAATTCAACTCCTCTATGACTGCCACAAAAGTTGGCTAAGAGAATATTGGGGAACAAACAGCATGAAGTCCAAGGAACACACCAGACAGGACAGGGCTAAAGTTGTGGAGAAGCTTAAAGCAGGCTTAGGCCATCTCACAGACTACTGTTACATTAATCATCTGGAAATGGAAAGAGCAAATCACACAGCTGTGAACCTACCAAGAAAAGGTCATCCACCTAAACTTACAGGCTGAGCAAGAAGAGCACTGATCAGAGATACAGCCAAGAGGCTCATGGTGGATCTGGATGAAATGCAGAGATATCCACACCTCAGGTGGGGGAATCTGTCCACAGTATAACTATTAGTCATGCACTGCAAAAATGTGGTTATATGGAAGAGTGGCAATAGAAAAGCCATGGTATAAAGAAATGATAAGAAGTCCCTATAACTATGAGAAGTTGCAGTTTGCCAAAAGCCATATTGGGATACAGCAAAAATGATAAGACAAGACCAAAATGAACTTTTTGGCAAAAATGCAAAGCACTATTGTGGTGGAGAACAAACACTGCACATCAATCTGAGCACACCTTCCCCACTGACAAACATGGTGGTGGCAGCATCTTGCTCTAAGGGTGCTTCTTTTCTTCAGGGACAGGGAAAATTGTTAGAGTTGATTGTAATATGGACTAAGCCAAATATAGGGTAATCTTGGAAGAAACCTGAACACACCTGAACCTGGAGTCTGCAAAAGACTTGAGGCTGGGGGAGAGGTTCACCTTCCAGAAGGACAACTACCCTAAATATAAAGCCAGATCTACAATGGAATGGTTTAAATAAAAACATATTTATGTGTTAGAATGGCAAAGTCAAAGTCTAGACATAAACTCAGCAGAGATTCTTTGGCAAGATCTGAAAACTGCTGACAAGTCAATTTTATTTGTATAGCATATTTCAGCCACAAGGCCAAAGTGCTTTACATTAAAGAACTAAAAAGTCATAAAAATAACATACATTTACCATAAAAAGAAAACAAAGAAATTAAATTCAAAGTAAAATCAAAATTAAAATCATATACATAAATATATTGATACATCTACCAATGATTAAGATTCAGAAACAACTGTAAATTGGTGTGGTTTTAGACTTGATTTAAAGGAATTCAACTGTGTTGCAGTTTTCTGGAAGTTTATTCAAGATTTGTGGTACATTGAAGCTAAATTCTGCTTCAAAATGCTTGGTTCTGGGGATGCAGAGCAGACCAGAATCAACAAACTGTTAGCAGTGGATAGTTTGGTGAAAAATTGCTTTATTATGGTTTATATTTATTTTTATCCATGCACTTATTCCACACATTTATTATTCATAATATTTTAATTAAACAAATTTGATCAAATATATATTAATTTCTGTATATTTTTAGGTGCCACATACATTCCAAGGTTGGGTTTAGGCATCCAACTAACCTTTATAAAATATTCAGTCTTATAGCACAGAGTAATCATATTGCCATCTCATCCCCAGTGTAAGAGTTGGCAATTTACACACAATTCATGTGTGTAAACAGCGACACGTGAATTAGAAAGACACTGTAGTAATTAGCAGGACCTTCCGGCAGACAACCAATCAGAATGAGAGGTTGTGTGAATATTCACGAGGTCCTGCTATTACACAAAGCTGCCATAGGGGGCGCTGTGGTGATACACAGATTATACACAAAATCAGGTTTATGTGTATTAACCGGACATCTCGTTTTTTTTTGCATTTTTGGGGTTATTAGACCAATTGAAACCTTTCTACGCTTTTAGATTTTTGTCAAAATTAGCAGGACACCGCTCCTGTCCCGTTAATTCAAATGTCCTGCTAGTGTTGTGTGTATTCTGACGAAATGTCCTGCTAAACCACATTTACCAACGCACACGCACACACACACACACACACACGCACACACACACACACACACACACACACACACACACACATATATATGCATAGTACACCAGAAAACCGCATCTTTCTCGCTCTCTGTATCAGCGCAGCTACTGTATGGCTAGCTCCCTGTTATCAAACAGTATGCTTGTTCTATATATTTAATGTACTGTGTTTTTATTGTCACAACCTGTGTGTGTAATGTGATTCACCAACTTATTGGTCGCAAAAATTTGCTAAACGTCAGCAGGGCAAAGACTTGGTCCTGTGATGGCTTGTGATAACTGTTAAGCGTATTACCACTGTTAGCATAGTCAAACTTGTTAACAGGGCAGCTCATAGAACCATAAAACCTAGTGGAGAGATTACAATTGATGAGGAAATTCTAATAGTAGCACTCAAAATTGCTACATCTGTATCTCTTATTAAAACATCAGCAAAAGTTCAGTTTCCCATAACTACTAAAATCTTACCCACCCCAAGAACCTTCCGAAACCCAAACCAATTTGAATATTAGTCACTAAACCAACAACCTTAATTGATGTGACGACACCCCTAATTGCCCTTAAGACACCAGGAGGTTAAAAAAAACACAATTACCAAAAATAAGCAAATTGTGACACCTAAGACACAAACACTCACTACCGTAATAACAAAAGTTAATAAAGAAATAGAAATACATGACTCCAGTGACGATTTAGATTTTATTCAAACTATACCGCCACAAGACCAATTGGCTAATATGTCAATTTCAAATAAATATGCATGTTCTGAAAAATAAGGTTTTCATGAATACCATGGTGGTCCAGATACATTCTATAAAGAAAGACAGGAGACTAAAGCATCTCCAAGAGCTACTCATGTAGTAAAGGACATTATATGGACCTCATTACGGCCAAGAGGAGATCCACTTTGGCAAAGAGCAATTCAGAACACCTGGTACACTTGGTCTTGGTATAATGCAAAGGAATTAATGAAAAATGTTTGCAATTTTGTACTTGTAACCAGGATAATTTTTCTGTTAGATTCAGTTTATTGTATTTTTTCTATTTTGTTAGATCTAATTTTATGTATTTTTATTTAAAGATTTAATTAAAATCCTCCTTTCCATAATTTATTTAACACCAACCAAGCGAGAACAAAGCGAGAACACAATTGTTCTCGCGAGGTTTTAACGTCATGTGACAACTGCACGTCAGCGTCCTAAATTGACAGCAATGGCTTATATTGCTGCTGAATCGCACCTTAGATGGGAGACGCTGTCGGACTCTGACGTGCAGGTAGGCTTCTGTTCCCAAAGCGGTTTTTGAATGTCGATGGTACATCAATCAATCGTGTGCCTCTTAACTTACAGACGTGTGGTCACGGTTGAGCAAGAGGGAACTGGTGAGTGTTGTTGGGGAGCTAGCATGCTAGCACTAGCCTCCCAGCCTGTTGTGACTATACATCTATCTAAAAGCACATTTGGATTGAAATGTTTACTGAAACTACTGTTGTGTGAGGGTACTGTTTTGCATGGGTTACATGTAATTATGTAGGCTCACGCGATTATTAGAAATGCATGTACATGTAGATTGATTGGTTGGACCTGTTTGCACAGGCCCCATGTGTTCCGGATCCCACCCCCGCTCGAGGAGTGACTGAAGGATCTAGAATACATCAAGGATTGTCTGGTGATTTTGTGCTGACCGGACAGTGGATCAGAAATACACCCATCATTTGAGGAAACATTTCCAAACTGGTTGGAAATTCAGCCAACAATTTCATTGTTGGAACTGAATTACTATTTTTTGTGTTTTTTTCCTTTCATCATTGACAGAGACTTCCTTGGCCTAAGGAACCTTGCTGGACTTCGAAATTGTTAAATAACTTGTATATATTGTACATATAAATACACTTCACGGATTTTGCACCATCCAGTTGTCTGTGTTTTGCAATTTGCCACTACCTCCAGTAAACAAACCTAGAACCTAGTTTCTCAAGAAATTTATTTTTTTAAATTAATTTCTTTAATAATCCTAAAATGAAACTCGGGTTACATACTACTGCTCCCGGAGCAGCACCAATTGTTATGTGAACTAAGACAACAAATATGCAAGAAAGGTGCATTTGTTCCGGAAACTAATGTAGTTTTATTCTTTAAACTAACAATGTGTGGTATGAACTGTAGATTATTATATGGTTCATGTAATTCACACAATTATTTATATAAATAGGCAGGTTACAAGTTTGAATCTGTTTGCGCAGAATTTAATATTACCACTACACAGTCTGGTCCTCCGGTAAATTATGAGGTAGATTATGACGCTGAATATGAATGTTTTGCAAATGGCAGATTTGAAAATAATGGATGAACGCAAATAAGTAATACCACAGTTCAATGTAATGTCACTTGGGTTTTATCTTGGTTCAAACATGCTAAGATGACACCAATATTTGTTACAACCCCTGTCTGGTATCAAAATCCAAACTATAAAGAACCAAATTGTGTAAATTTAACTAGGACTATCCCCACACTATTTTTTCTCGGTGATCAAACATATCTGGTAGCAGACAGTTACTGGATGTGCGGTGATTACGTTTAAATGAACACATTACCCTTAAAATGGGTAGGCCTTTGTTCGAATAAAAGTACCAGTAACCCTAGTGTATGAAGGAGTTAAAGACTTGGTAAGAATGCACCATAATAAACAAGGCTTCGTAGTAGCCTAGGGGATTATGGGTGGAATGAAGGAGTATATTTGAATCTTATAGGTCAACCAAGAAGAATTCCAGATGAATTTAAAGTGCAACATGAACTAGGTTTTGAATCTATCTTACCTTGGATCACAATTAACAAAAATGTTGAATGGATTAACTATGTTTACTACAACCAACAGAGAATGATCAACTTTAAAGTTGAAGGATTTATGGCCCTAGGAGAACAACTCCATGAAACAAGTAGAATGGCAAAACAAAACAGACAAGCATTAGAATGGGTCTTAGCCAATATGGTAGGAGTTTGCCATATATTTGCTAATGAATGCTGTACATATATCCCTATGAATACCTCACCAATAGGTACATTTAGAGCGGTAATGACTAAGTTGATTAAACTAAAATCGGAATTCATGGAAAATGAAGGAAAGAACACCTGTTCATGGAAAAGTCTGGAGGAAATTTTAGGTGAATGGGGAGCCTTAGCAGCCAAAATAGGAATAACTCTGGCAACAATACTAATTGTTATCTTTTTGTTTGTGTGTTGTATGATCCCTATTATGAGGAAATGGATCTTGAGTACTGTATAGAGATGGATTACCAAGGATTGTGAACATCAGAAGGACTAAACATAAGGCCGCCCGAACCAGTGAACCCTTGACCGATTCAAAGGACTGCTGAGCTCAAGGACAGCAGATGCCTGAACTAAAAGCTCTATGGGATGTTAAAGATCTAAAGAGTTCAAAGGAAATGAAACAGAACTGGGTTGGAATAAAACAGACTCATGCCGATGATGTTGTTTGCATACACCATTACACATTCTTATTACACAACTTATATGCAACTTATATACAGTACAACACAGGTGGCCCACACATAGTTGACACACTAGGAAAGTGTGAATGAACATGAATGTGTGAGACAGTATGAGTGAGACAGAGTATGAATGACAATGTGAGTGTGTGTGAATGAGCACAAGCATTAAAGCAATCGATACTTTGATTATTATGATTAGTATTTCAATCACACAATCACAGATTATAGTGCACGCTATATGTGCACTATGGACACTTCTTCATAATTGTCATCAAGATTATGTATCAATGTTGAAGTATTAGCCATTGCCATGAATATCTGATTTGGTCACTGTGGATCCATGATTGTGTTACATTCATGCCATATTAGGGAATATTGGCGGTCACCCATGGCGAGCAGGGGGGCCATAAGGTAATTTTTCCCTGGAAATAACACAACTCAACAAAAAGGCCAACAGGGTTTTTGACATTATACAAATGGAAGAACAATCATGGAAGCAATGACCAATTGAGTTAATCAATGTATAGAAATTATTATATTAGTTACAGTTACTCATGAAAACAATGTTTACCCCCACTATTCATTTCTTAGATTTTTAATTGACTTTCTTATATATTTCTAAGGTTATATACAGAGTTATGTTCACAGGTAGCCATGTAAACTTAGTATAGCAATTAACAAAAACAACTGCTAAGGTTAATTAGGATTCCACTTTAAAGCGGAATAGGGGGAATTATGTCGGAGTCCTATTTATAAAGATATTTTCACCCTGTGGTTTGTACTATAAAGTACCTATTTTTCATTTAATTTAACCAAATCTGATTTTTTTTTCTTCAAAATCGATGAATTTTTGTATTTTAGTATACGAAAATTCATCGATTAGGGTTAGGTTCGGCTCTATATCTTTTAAATGATTATATTATATATTTGTATAATGCGATGTCTCAACTGGCAAACTTCTGCCTTTGGTCCCTTCTTGTTGGCGTCAGCGGGTTTTTGATGCAGTTCATTCCCTTTCACACCCAGGTGTCAAACCTTCTGTTAAACTGGTAGGGGCAATGTTTGTGTGGCCGAGACTCTGTAAAGATGTACAAACATGGGCATCTTCCTGGTTCGCTTGCTAGCATGCCAAGGTCCAACGGCATACTAAGGCTGTACTGGAGCACTTTCCTGTTCCGCAACAGGAAGTTTGAGCATGTGCATGTGGACTTAGTGGGGCTGTTTCCATCTCCCAAAGGTTTTACCTATCTCCTGACAGTGAACAGAACTACTTGGTGGCCGGAGGCAGTTCTGCTGTCATCAACCACTTCGGTTTATGTGGCTCTGGCATTTATCTCCTCTTGGGTGTCCCGGTTTGGTGTGCCATTGGATTTGACCTCTGACAGAGGTCCCCAATTCACTGCAGAGTTGTGGATGGCAGTGGCAGAGAGCCTTGGGGTTAAACTCCACCGTACTGCTGCCTACCATCCGCAGGCCAGTTGTTTTTGTGAGAGGTTCCATCGCACAATGAAGGTTGTGTTGCGGGCCTCATTGGTGGATAATAGTTGGCTAGTTTGCATGCTTTGGGTTTGGTTGGGCCTTTGTTCTGCCCAAAAGAGGACCTGTGATTTTTTTCAGCTGAGTTGGTCCTGGGCCAGCCCTTGCGGGTACCAGGTGAATTTCTCCTGGGTTCGTCAGGTTCAGTTGATTCCCAGGGGAATGGAATGGTTCTAAATGGGGAATCTAGATCTTTTGGCCCGTTAGCAGCACATCACTGCCTTCCACAGGTGTTTGTGCCAAAGGACACAGACACCTGTCTTCCAAGTACGTATTTATCGGCCATGACTCACACCGCTCACCGCTTTAGCCTCCTTACGATGGTCCATTCCATGTTTTGGAGAGGGGACCGAAAGATTTTTGAGAGTATTTCTGTGAACCGTTTGAAGCTAGCTCATGTGTTACCAGGGGACCCAGTGGAGTTGGCTCAGTCACCTCGCCAGTTTCTTTACTCACTCTTCTGGGTCCTTCCCTTACAGCTGGTTTTTGTCCCCCTCAGGTGGACTGTTCAGTAGCAGTCGATCTGGAGAGTCTTATTAAATTTCAACCCTTTCCTGTGAAGAGAAGGCATGGTGGCCGACTTATTAAGCACTTCAGCTGTTACCGTTACGTAGTTCAGTTATTTTGTTTGTCACTGCTGTTTAGTTTTTCCATTGTTTGTCTCTTTTCTTTATATATTTGTGATGTTGTTTTCTCAAGTTATGTGTTTTGTGTTTGTGACATTCTGTGTGTTCAAGGGGGGCCAGTAGGGTGGATACAATGTATACATCTCACACCAGAATGTATGCTTTTATTGTGAAGGGGAGAAGGTGAGGTGTGAAGACACCAGCGGTTGTTATACATTGCATTTTGTTTTCAGTTGGAAGACATTGAGAATAAAACAAGACTCAAATTACTTTTTCATCTTTTTCTACTGACTTCCACAATAGAACTATAAAACATCATGACACAACTTTAAGCAAATATTACCCACCCCACATGTGAATTATAAAACAATATTCAAGCACACAACTGTTATTTAACAACCCATTGTAACTGCCATTCATGGGAGGTAGGGCACCAAGAGCAGCCCACAGACCATCCTTTTATGAATCCAGTCCTGCACAAAGGGCCATTTCCACATGGTTTGGACTTTATTGTGGCTCCTATACAAATTCTAATGACATTTTGGGTAAAATAAACCAACTTATGGGTTAAACTGTCATCAGAACTTAAATCAGGGTAATCGGTGTTTGTGCATGAACCACCTGCTGGAGCAACGTGACAGAATGTTTGTATTAGACCTTTTAGCAAAGCTGCCACTGTCACATAACTTCAGCATCATCATTACACAGCAGATCTCAATGCTGACTGTATGGATGCAGAACGACAGATACAATGAACAGGCCGCAGATCTGTTTGGTATACCGATACCGGTACCTTAATGTTGGAGTGGCTGGTCTGGGTCTCAGCCTCAATGCGGATGTGCCCCCCACTGTTCTCCCTTCGCTCCCGTTGCGAGTTGTTGCGCGAGTGGCAGCACTGGTAGGTGAGGATGAAGGGGATGGTCTTGGCCGCATCCATCTTGATGAAGAACCCGTACAACGCCGTGC
The DNA here is from genome assembly GCF_904066995.2 of Poecilia reticulata. Lineage (NCBI taxonomy): Eukaryota > Metazoa > Chordata > Actinopteri > Cyprinodontiformes > Poeciliidae > Poecilia > Poecilia reticulata. Next base: position 28,424 of record NW_027675156.1, on the reverse strand, counting down.
CGTGGGAGATGGTGGTGGTCTGGTCGGGGGGCGTTGGATTTGTCTGAGTCCTGGTAGTAGATCACCTCGCTATGAGAGACATGGATGCTGGGAGCACAGCCCATGCCCTCAGCCTCGGCGAGGTTCTCCTTGATCCCCGGTAGTGAACAGCGACTCTTGGGGGCCGCCTTCCATCTGGTCCGCTGGCGCTGCAGCAGCAGCTCTCCTCGCGGCATCAGCCGCAAGTCAGTACCGCTCTCTGCTCCGCTCCATTTGGGAACATTAAGGAGTGGAAAAGCGTCCAGCTTCTCCTCAACCTGGGGTTGCCACCTTTCAGAAAAATAAGGGGTCGCCCACTAATGCGCCTCATCCTAGACTCATAAGGGGGTGGCCGGTGGGAAATGGGGGGCATTCGACTAGAGTTACCCTGGGAGCCGGGGGGGAGAACTGCAGCGGTAGCTTGTCAGTTAGTCTGTATTACCCAGAAAGCCATTGGGCACAATATCGCAACACCAACACTGAGTCAAACAATGACTGGGGTAGACAACTATATAAAGTACTTGGGGGACCACTTCTTTATTATTACTCATAAACATTGTCAGTAGCAATGTCAGCTCCTCCGTCGCCTGCATTTGCCAGATGCAGTCTCCTTCGTTTGCTGTGGGCTCCGAGGACCTGCTGAAGGAACTAAAGGAATGCTGTGGCTTTCCAGCGGTGCCGCCGCAGGATTCTGCGGTTGATGAGCCCTCTCCAACTTCTCCGCCTCAGCTGGAGCGCCACGATCCCTCCGAGCCGTCCAGCTCTGCAGCAGATGATGAGCTGGACACCAACATCTGGGCTTCTCCACCATCGCATCTGACGGAGTATGAGGTTGTGGACACCTGGATGCCGTAATCTTCTCCTGTGACTTGCTACGAAAGAGACATCCTAACTATCCATGGTAGTGATAAATTGGACTTTTGGTAGTCAAACTTTGTGTTTTCTGCAAAGCACCATCCGATGTCATGGAGGGGGTGTCGTGAAAACTGGTATGAGAATGTGAGATTTGTCCAGGTACATGCAGAAAATGGAATAAAGGCCTGAGAAATAATGGCAAATCTTGTATATTGATTTAATGATGATTAAGAGAAACAAGTATAAATTAAAGCTCCGCGGAGCATCGAGCGGCCCTCGCAGCCAAGCGCCGCTCGGCCTATAGCCACCGCGTGGTCCCAGCACCGCCTTCCCCCAGCCACCACCGGTGCTCTGACGGAACAGCCGAACCCGCCCTCCTTGAATTTACTCAGTGTGTCATGTTTGGCTTTGCTCACAGACAATGCACAAAAATCTGTTGCTGATTTACCTGCAGCGAGTAAATCAGGGGTCACCAACCTTTTTGAAACTGAGAGCTACTTCATGGGTACCGAGTCATATAAAGGCTACCAGTTTGACACGCTCTTCTGAAATAACAAATTTACTCAGTTTGCCTTATACATTATCAGTAATGATTAATGATACTGATCCATGAGAATACTCATCCATGAGAAGGCACTGTTCACGTTAATGATTTCTCACAATAATTAGCAACAAAAACAAGGTGGGAAACAGATATCAATATTCAGCACTTTATCTCTTTTAATCTCAGTAATTGTGTGATTCTTTTTTGCAGCAACATTTCGGCCTCAGGATTTTTGAAAAAAAAGTATTGTTTTAAGTTTTAAATATTTTGTTACAACACTGACATGTTTAACAATAAGAAATTAATAATAATGGGCAAGCTCAGGATTGGATAAATTAATTATTACATGTGGGTTTTTTCACCATTGTCTCTGAATGTGTTCCACCCTTTTATGAACATTTACATATGGACCACAAATTGTTAAACATTTAAATTAAAAAAATAATGATTTTTTTTCTTAGAAAGAGTGTGTCCCTTTTACTATATAATATGTTTTTTTCTTGAAATTGTAACACATCATGAAGTTACGAATAATTTATGACTGTATTGCAAAGAAAACACCTTTTTTACTCATTATTACTGACAGCATTGAAAATATTGGTAATTTCAAAAACTTATACCAATATTTTCATTTATTCGTCTTTAACTCCCAACATGGCTCAGAAAAATCCACAGTACTTAATGTTTCTGTAACAATATTTAATAAAAACATGTGTGGAATGGAACATAACATGCTGGATTGTACCATAACAGGGTGGAAAATCAAAGTATTTGATTCTAAAATCAGATGATTTTCATTATTAGTTGCAGGATTGGCTCAGTCAAAGTACAGGTAGAGTGTTTTTCCTGGTTCTGTTTCGCAAGATCATTTGATATCCCTGTAGTTGATTTTCCCATGACATGTACTCATTGTTCCCCTCACATGAGTAAATGGGGGTAACTAGTGAAATGAAAACAGACAAATGGCAAAGACATCTGATAATACCTCAGACTACTCTGCAACTCTATTCCATCAACTCAAAATTTTTTATTTGACTTAAAATTATTTCTTTTCACCCTAATTTCTACCTTATTTGGTTCATGAACATAACAGGGTGGAAGATAACAGGGTGGAACTTTTCTAACTAATTTACCTGTAGCTCTTTATGTGGTCAACATTTAGCTAGCTAACATTAAACCGAATAACAAACCCTTAGTGACTAAATCTAACATTATTCTTTTTAAATTCTACTGAATAAACATTTTTCACAATCTTTCCTAACAGGGTGGAACATAACAGGGTGGAACTTTCTAACTAATTCATCTTTAGCTCTTTATGTGGTAAACATTTAGCTAGCTAACCTTCAACAAAATAACAAACCTAAATCTAATATTATGCTTTTTAAAATTCTACTGAATAAAAATTTTTCACAATCTTTCCTAACAGGGTGGAACTTTAAGCTTTACATATACAGGTTTAACATATTTAAGATAAGAAAAAGTACACAGATGGTGACAGTTGAAGCTCGCTTTGTTTTCCATGGTTGAATTCACATCAGAACCAATTGATGTCACTTACATTAAATGGTTTTTGTGGAATTTCAGACTTTTTGAAGGCAGAAATCAAACATAATAACATTGTGGAAAGTTAGTACTGGGACATGTATAATATTAAGAAAATATCAAATGTGAAAATAGTTTCAGTAGATTAAATTGCATATTAAAATAAGGTGTAGTCCAGTCAATCAACTTATTGAAGAAAAACATAAATATATATATATATATATTACAGATTAAATGTCATGAGGAAATCTATTACGCTGCACTGGGGACACATGAAATTGAACATGTCAGTCAACAAAAAGGTGTGTAAAGAACAAGTTAATATTTAAAAGCCATTTTGTTTATATTTGAATAATGGCAAACATCTCAATTCATCCATCCATCCATTTTTCTGCACCCTTGTCCCTTAGTGGGCAGGGGAGGGTTGCTGGTGCCCATCTCCAGCTGGCGTGAAAACATCTAAATGTGTAATTAAAATACTTTGTTGTACATATTTGGCATTTTACAAAAAATAATTGTAAGCAAAACATGGGGACATGGAATGTTGCCGCAAAACAGAATCAACTTACATATTTTTAAATAAATCTTATCACATTTTGAACTCATGACCAAATCTGCTGCATTTTTAACAAAATTGTAACTGTTACATGTCATGAACACACTTCTAAATTGAACACAATTGAACACAGGTCCTCAATATTTTAATTAAACTTTGCCATGACACTGCCATGTTGCTACAGACATCTGGTATTGGCTTCCTTATTAGTGAGAAGACTGGCATTGCATGCTGTTCACCAGTGCTCTGTAATCTGGTGTGTAACTTGAAACTGCAACTGTGAGTGCATCTTTCAGATGTGCATCAGTGAGACATGTTCTGTGTTTGTTCTTGATGAAGTTCATGTCAGAAAACGCTGAGTCACAGAGATAGGTTGAACCAAACAGGCTGGTAACCTTCATAGCTGCTGTGCTTACACCACTGCACCATCTATTTTACTTTCAATACCAGCGAGATCTAGTTTTAAATTGTATGTTTTAATTTTTTTATTGTTGTGTTTTAATTTACAGAACTTTGCATCAGCTGTGGTTGTTTTAAAGTGCTATGTAAATAAAGTTGGTTTGGTTTGATTCCACTTAACCTACAGGGCTAAGTGGAATGAAGTTATAGTGTAGCTGTCACATTCAGTCTTCAGTTTTTTCAGTGGCTACCTGTATTAGATGTGTGCAAGTTTCCTGCTGTGTTGCCCGTACTGGACTATGTTTGAGCTTCTCTTTATTAAATTATAATAAACATCATCATCATCACCTGGGTCTCAGTGTTCATCCTCACCACCTACAACCACAAATCATGACAGTTTAAGTTTTGGGAGAATGTTTGTGCATCTGAACAGCTTGATTGATACTTTATCTTGTCACTTGTGTTGAAATTAGCTACATTGTGTTTACAGCAGCGCTTCCAGCTGCAGCCCACAACATCTCATGCAGATTAGAAAATGTAGAGATAAGATACAGCTGTTTGATTAACCTAAGGAGTGAAGTGAAGTCAAGTTATAATCCAATCTTTAGAGGATCACCACAGTCGATCATAGAAAATCTGGTGCAAATTGGATGAAGCCTGGTTGATTTAGAGATGATCGTAGACATGGCTAGCATTGCTATTTGCTAATAAGGAACGTCCACATGCTTCAGCTAGCGGCCAACATACACAGAGTTCATCATCATGTCATTTTATATATATTTGCACAGCACTGAACCCATTTGAGTGAGAGTAAAATAAAGACTTCCGGCAGACAAGAACAGGTGACTTCCTGTTGGAGGGGGCGCGTGGCTAAGGTGATGTAATCATATGACCTTGTGAATGTGATCAAGGCTGGCCCATAATGAGACATGGAAAGTCTGATGAAGTTGTCACTTTTCCTGTAGAAGTTATTGCATTTTAGTATTACATGGCACAAAGCCAAAGTTTGACACTTAGCCACGCCCACATGCTTTGATGTACGAGAATTCTTTTGATAACTTTTTATCTTCAATGTCTTAAGTGTGTGCTGAGCGAGTTTGAAGTCTGTATCTCAAAAGCTGTAGGAGGAGTTCGATCAGATGCGACGTCTATGAAAACCGGAAATGGCGGCTTTGATCCAAAATGGCCGACTTCCTGTTGGGTTTGGACCATGGCTCCAAGAGACTTTTTTGTACATCCTTACAAGATACACATGTGTACCAAGTTTCATAATTGCCGCAAAAAAAGAATCAAGTTACAGATTTTTAAATAAATCTTATCACATTTTGAACTCATGACCAAATCTGCTGCATTTCAAAAAAATTATAACTGTTATATGTAACGAACACACTTTTAAATTGAACACAATTCCTCAATATTTTAATTGAACTTTGCCATGACACTGCCATGTTGCCACTGACATCTGGTATTGGTTTCCTTATTAATGAGAAGACTGGCATTCTTATTAGTTAGAAGACTAGCAATGCTTGCTGTTCACCAGTACTCCACAGTACTGTGGTTGTTTTAAAGTTATTTGTAAATAAAGTTGGTTTGGTTTTGTTTGATTCCACTTAACCTACAGGGCTAAGTGGAATCAAGTTATAATGTCGCTGTCACATTCAGTCTTCAGTTTTATCAGTGGCTACCTGTATTAGATGTGTGCAAGATTTCCTGCTGTGTTGCCCGTACTGGACTGTGTTTGAGCTTCTCTTTATTAAATATAATAAACATCATCATCATCACCTGGGTCTCAGTGTTCATCCTCACCACCAACAACCACAAATCATGATAGTTTAAGTTTTGGGAGAATGTTTGTGCGTCTGAACAGCTTTATTGATACTTTATCTTTTCACTTGTGTTGACATTAGCTACATTGTGTTTACAGCAGTGCTCCCTACTGCAGCCTGCAACATCTCATGCAGATTGGCCAATTTATAGAGGAGATACAGCTATTTCATTAACCAAAAGGGTGCAGTGGAGTCAAGTTATAATCTAATCTTTAGAGGTTCACCAGAGTCGATCATAGAAAATCTGGTGCAAATCACATGAAGCCTGATTGATTTAGAGTCGATTGTAGACATGGCTAGCATTGCTATTTGCTAATAAGGCACGCCCACATGCTTCAGCTAGCAGCCAACATACTCAGAGTTCATCATCATCATGTCATTTTATATCAATTAGCACAGCATTGAACCCATTTGAGTCAGAGTAAAAGACTTCCGGCAGACAAAAACAGGTGACTTCCTGTTGGAGGGGGGCGTGGCTAAGGTGATGTCATCATATGACCTTGTGAATGTGATCAAGGCTGGCCAATAATGAGACATGGAAAGTCTGATGAAGTTGTCACTTTTCCTGTAGAAGTTATTGCATTTTAGTATTTCATGGCACAAAGCCAAAGTTTGAAACTTAGCCACGACCACATACTTTGATGTACTATTCTAGGGGGCGCTGTTGAGACATTAGGCCACGCCCACCAAATATTGCACTGGATTACTGTCCGGAGTTGGATAAGGATCCATCTCAGTGAGTTCGGTGCAGCTGGACTCACAATTGTGGAATACAGAGCCAAACGTATGGACATGGTGTTACAGGTATATTCGCCACGCCGCCACGCCCACTTGCTACCTCCAAAACAAACAGCGTTGGAAACCATAAGACACCAACATGTCTTCTGTTTGTGGACACAGTTTCATGTTGATTAAGTTAAAGAGGTCAGATAGGGACCGATCACAATAAAACATGACACTTCCTGTTCTAAGGGGGCGTGGCTTAAGTGATCTCAAAATTTCACAACTGGTTCTTGTAGGGCATCCAAAGGTGATCACACACAGAAAGTTTGGTGGCTCTGTGAGTTTCTTTGTAGGAGATATAACTGTTTATTATTTTATGCTGAGTCAGTGAACTTTGACCTCTAGTATCACCCCTTCAGCATGCACGAAAACTCACCATTTTGATAACTTTTAATCGGGCATGCCTTCTGAACCAACTGACCAAGTTTGAAGCCTATCCATTGACTCCTGTGAGGGGAACAATGAGTACCTGTCATGGAAAAATCCACTCTAGGGATATCACATGTTCATGCCAAATAGAGCCAGGAAAAATCCTCTACCTGTACTTTAACTTGAAAGAGCCAATCCTGCAACTTATAATGAAAATCATCAGATTTTAGAATCAAAGACTGATTTTCCACGCTGTTATGGGATAATCCACCATGTTATGCTCCATTCCACACATGTTTTTATTAAATATTGTTACAGAGACATTAAGTACTGTGGATTTTTCTGAGCCCTGTTGGGAGTTGAAGACCAATAAATGCAAATGTTGGTATAAGTTTTTAAAATTACCAATATTTTCAATGCTGTCAGTAATAATGAGTAAATAGAGTTTTCTTTACAATGCAGTCATAAATTATTTGTAACTTCATGATGTGTTACAATTTCAAGAATAAAACATTTTATATAGTAAAAGAGACACACACTTTCTAAGAAAAAGTCATTATTTTTCAAAATTTAAATGTTTTAACTATTTGTGGTCCATATGTAAATGTTCATAACAGGGTGGAACACATCCAGAGACAATAGTGAAAAAAACACATGTAATTATTAATTTATCTATTCCTGAGCTTGCCCATTATTAATTTCATATTGTGAAACATGTCAGTGTTGTTACAAAATATTCAAAATTTAAAACAATACTTTTTTTTCAAAAATCCTGAGGCAGAAATGTTGCCGTAAAAAAGAATCACTCAATTACTGAGATTAAGAGATAAAGTGCTGAATATTGATATCTGTTTCCCACCTTGTTTTTATTGCTAATTATTGTGAGAAATTAACATGAACAGTGTCTTCTCATGGATGACTATTCTCATGGATCAGTATCATTAATCATTACTGATAATATATAACTAAAAATGCAAACTGAGTAAATTTGTTATTTCAGAAGAGAGCGTCAAACTGGTAGCCCATTGTATAACTCAGTACCCATGAAGTATATCTCTGTTTCAAAAAGGTTGGTGACCCCTGTTCTACTTGCTGCAGCCAATCTGCAACAGATTTTTGTGCATTGTCTGTGAGCAATGCCAAACATGACACACTGAGTAATTCAAGGAAGGCGGGTTCGGCTGCTCCGTCAGAGCATCAGCGGTGGCTGGGGGAAGGCGGTGCTGGGACCACGCGGTGGCTATAGAGGAGGCAGTACTGACTTGCAAAGCAAGTCAGTACTGCCTCCATGCATTGCATGGCAGGCACCTATTGTTCTACACCCAATAGAATGTCTCTTTATTATTTATTATTCTTCCGTCACCGTTAATGCGGCTCGTACCGCTGCGTGCCCACCCACAAAAGTGGTATCAAATCGTGCGGCTCGATGCCGAGAAGGGAGCTATTACTTTTATTGGGGATCGGAGTTACAACGGCGACGTAAAAAGCGAATAATGAGCAAAATTTCCAACTGCCGAAACGTTAGAGTGTAACTGACACCAACTGCCGCTTTTTTAGAGTGAGGAACAGAGTGGAATTTGACCCAAAAATAATTTTGAAATCGCTCTCATGGCCGCAAAACCTGTGCTATTGGTATGAAAGTTGGTCAGGAAATCGCACCGAATGCCTGCTCCGGTAAAATGTTTTTGAAATTTTTCTAGAGCTTACGGTTTTCTGTCCAGGTGCTTCAGAGTAAAGTGATGGGACATGACCAACTGACGCTCCTCCTCAGTGTTTAATATAGGTTTTTGACAAATGACTGAGCTCAGCGCACACCATATTTCTGTCATCAGTGCAATTATTGTGAATGACTACAGATATGAATCCCAGGACTATCGGAGACGACAAATAGCCCTCTCATACGCTTCAAACGGTTTTTGGATCGGCCTTACGGAACCAGAACAGTAAGAGGTCGTTTGGACTGCTTTTGTCTAAAAAGTGACTGGGTGTTCTCAAAGTTGCATGAAGTGTCTCTCACACACACACAGCAGTTGGCAGAGGCTTTATCGCTATGGCAACTGCTGGTTTGGACTACAAGGTCTCTGTAGTTCTAAACATGGTGGAACACCTTAATACAGAGGGCAGAGCAGAAGGTCAGAACTACAACATGGTGGATCATTCAGTTATGACAGAGGAGGGCTGAGCTGGAATGTAGAGCTACTTGCTGTTTTGGGCATTATTTTGGTGGATTAACCAAATCACTGTTACACATTGGATTAGTGTGTCTATTTAAAATGAAGCTTACTGAAAATTTCAAAATAAAAGCCCTGACATTTATCACATCAGGTTATTGCTCTTTTGGACTTTATGGGACTGGTTTAAACAAACCAGAGTTGCACATTGAATTAGCGTGGTCATTAAAATGAAGCTTACTGATACTTTCAAAATAAAAGCCTGCATATTCCTCTCACGTCAGTGCACCGCCGTAGGCGGTGCAATATTATTAGCCGTTTTTATGTTATTTATTTCTCAGGATAGTGAACTGCCTTGCGCAGTTACTTTCTTTGTGTCTCACTCACACGATAGTTGAGCTGCTCTTTAGAACGACAATGACTGAAGGTCAGAACTACAATATGGCGGAACTCTCAAATAGCACATAGGGATGAGCTGGCATTTAGATCTACTTGCTGTAAGGGGCTCTATAGAGGTGGATTAACCAAACTACAGGTACACATTTGATTAGTGTGGCTTCTTGAAATGAAGCTTAATGAAAATTTCAAAATAAAAGCCCTGACAATTTTCACATTAGGTTATTGCTCTTGTGGGCTTTATGGGACTGGTTTAAACAAACTACTGTTACACAATGAATTGGTGTGGTAGTTAAAATGAAGCTTACTGAAAGTTTCAAATTTAAAGTCTGCATATTCCCCTCGTGTTAGTGCACCGCCTATGGCGGTGCAATAATTTTAGCTTTTTTTATGTTATTTATTTTTCAGGATAGTGAACTGCCTTGCGCAGCAAGGCAGTTCATTAGCATTTGTACAAAAGTTAGCATTAAACTGTCTTTGACTAGTGCACTAGCACTTTTACCTAAAGTTAGCTTTTAGCTAATTTCTCATTAATTAGACATGTTTAGTATACTGAATGAAGTAGTAAAATTAAAACAACATGGTCCTGATGCTCCACATGCTACTGCCAGCATTTAAGCTAACATTAGCATATTGGCTAATTTTAGCTTGTGCGTCAATTTTAACATAATGAATGGTACAAGCACAGCTTAGTCAACATGCTTCTGCCTCTCCACAGGTTATTGATTACGTTGCAGCTTTCTTTAGCATGAATGCTAATTTTTAGCATAAAAACACTGGCTCAAAGCCGACGGGCACACTGTGGCATGCCCCTTTAAAATTTCTGCAGGAATTTTCTAGTTAGGGGCATGCCATAGCAATGCATAAGGAGAGCAGTACTGACTTGCGATGCAAGTCAGTACTGCCATGCACAATGTGCCTGCCATGCACAATAGGTGCACCATGCACCTATTGTGCATGGTGCCTGCCATGCACAATAGCTGCATGGCAGGCACCTAATGTTCTACACCTAATAGAATGTCTCTTTATCAGTGAGTATGCATTCAATGCATTCTCACTTATAGTGATTCCGTTTTTCTTTATCAGTGAGAATGCATTCAATGCATTCTCACTTATAGTGATTCTGTTTTTCATTATTATTATTATTATCAGTGAGAATGCATTCAATGCATTCTCACTTATAGTGATTCTGTTTTTCTTTATCTTTATTATTATTATTATTATTATTATTCTGTCTTCCGTACGTTTTTCATGGTTTAACTACTCTCACTATCTTTCACTAATTGTACTAATTTATATATCAAAACGTTCAGCTCCTTCAGGAGAATGGTGCTATGACTTTTGGTAAACTTCACTATTGCACTTTTTGAAATAATTGCCCTTTTGTGCAAATTTATTGCCCCATTATTTCCTATGGTGGAACTCTGTAACTGATTTCAGTTACTTGAGTGGCCACTCTAGTAACTGCCGTTTTTGAACTTTTTCTGCTCTTTTATAAACAAAATTATGCTGTTCATACATATTTCACTGTAGAGAAATATTTTATGCATTAAAATGTAGCCACTAGTGTCTACTTTATGGAATTATTACCATTATTGCAACAGGTTTTACTGTTTTCTGTTAAACTCCTCTGGAGTACAACCTTGTCACACTTTCTCCTATTCTTTCAATGTATTTTCTTCTTGTGCTCTGTTTTTATCTGTGTCTATGCTTTCTGCTTGTCTACTTTTCTGTTTTCCTTCTGGTTCTACTCGTTTTACTTTTCTTTTAAGATCTTCTGCTATCTTTAATCAATTTTATAAATTCATATATCAAACATTTCTGCTTCTTCTTATCCGTTTTGCTTTTAATCTGTTTTACTCCTTCAAATGTTTCTGGTTTACTGTTTCCACTAATTTTTTATACTTATTACTGTTTCACTATTCAATTGTTTCAACTATTCCTGGGATTGCACTTATTTCCTGTTGTTTCAATTATGCTCTTTCTTAAACTCTGTTTCCCTTTTTGACTTTTTCCAAATAATTCAGGTTGCACACAAACTCCTGCTTCTTCTGCTGAATTCTGCTATAATTTATATATTATATAATTTATACAGTATAATTCACTATTAATTCACTATTATATTTTTTTAATGTAGTATATTCACTATTCAATCGTTTCAACTATTTCTATGTTTCTATGCATTTTGCTTGTCTACTTTTCTGTATGTCTTCTACTCTACATGTATTACTATCTTCTAAGCTCTTCTGCAATGTTTAATCAATTTCAGCAATTCATATATCAACATGTTCTGCTTCTTTAGACCCTTTATCTTTTTGGTTTTGCTCTGTTTTACTCCTGCAAATATTTCTGGGTTTTGTGCTTCCCCTAATTTAATCTATTTGCTGTTTTACTACTCAATTGTTTCAACTATTTCTGGGTTTGCACTAATTTCCTTTTGTGCCATTTACGCTCTGTCTCAAGTTCTGTTTCACTTTTTTTACTTTTTCAAATAATTATCGTTGCACACAAACTTTTGCTTCTTCAGCTGAATTATGGTATACCTTCTCTGAGTGTGACTAATATATATATATATATATATATATATATATATATATATATATATATTTCATTGCCTAAATGGTCTGAAAATAGCTAGTTGCTAACCAAACAAGTGGTAGTTCCGGTTTGCAGTAAACGTTGTGCCCATAAATTATACAAAGCTTCATGGGGGTTAGGAATAAGGTGGATATATATGATAAAAAATATGTGATTACTGTCGAAATGGAGACTGACAAACCAAACAAGCGAGAGATTCTTCTTGAATGTATCAAAACCATTAACATTTCTCCTGCTCTCTGGCAGCCTCTGGATGTTGATGTGGAGAAGAGAAGCATCAGAGCAGATATAAGAATGAATGTAAAAGAAATCATGGAAAGTATCAAACAATAATTTTACCACAAATAAATCCCTCTCAATAAATGATTGTTGCCTATTCCTGTCTGTTGCAGGCAGCCAATAAGAAAACGGGAGTCATAAGCACGGAAAAGAATCCCAAACAAAGAACATCTGGCAGGAGTCCGGTGGACAATATAGAGGGAAGACTGCAGTTGATGTGTGGAAACAACGTGAATAAATGATGACAATAAAAGAATATAAACTTTTGTCATAAGCTTATTGATGTCGATTTGTTTATTGCCGTCAATTTGAACAATTTCAAACATTCCCTTGATTTATGTGTTCCAAAAATATTTACAGATAATATCAATTACTTTCTCATTGTGAAAGTAGAATGCAATCTGTAGAGACTCACACAGAGAGAGAAACAGCAGTTAGACAATTTTATTGGACCGAGAATTTGGCGCTCGGACACCGGCGGAAGACCTGCGAGCCGAGAATTGCAGCGAGCTTGAATGATCGGCTCGAACGAAGCTCAGATAGGTCTTCCCCCGGACCCAGTCACTGGTGGTGGAGCGGAGCTTGGAGAGAGGAGTCTTGAGGGGACCTGGAGGCATCTGGGTGGCTGGTGGTGGAAACGGGGATGAGGTGGGTTGAAGCAGGGCTGAAGCGGGTGGATCTGTGGTTGCTTCGCCTTTTGAAGGATCTCTTGCCAGGTGATTGGATGGAGGTAGAGAGGTGGTGCGTCCTGATTGGTTGGGATGAAGCCGTGGTGATAAGTGATGCCGGAAGAGTCTTACAGGTTGAATTTCCGCCTAGGGCTACATTTTTAATTTGAGTTTCTGTGATAATTTCAGCTCCTGCTAATTTATGCTTCTTGTTACATTTCACTATTCAACATTTTTAAAGAGTTCAGGTTTTGTACAAATTTTGGCTTCTGTTAATTAGTATAAAATTAGTGGAATGACTATTTTTCTAAAACACCACTTAAAGTGTATTTATAGTTTAACACTTCCCACTTTGACATAATTAGATTCATAATAATGAACTGACAGTTTAAATATGCTGAACCATGTATTAAAAACATACTTAAAAATACAATTGTTTATATAGCTTTGATAGATATTTGAATATGGTCTCCAGTAACAAAAAAAGCGTGTTATGATCGAATAAATAGGTTGATACGTCATCGTGACTGCTAAACACATAACGCTGAGTGGGTGGACCGCTCCAAGATGGCCGCCCTAAATCTCGTCAGCGACAATAGTGAGAGCAGTCACTCATCACAGTCACAGAGCGCTGTTCATGACAGTGTTGAAGAAGCAGTGCTATTTAGTAAGACTTACATCTAATACATTTTGAACTTTGAACAAAAGCCACAGTAAAGCATGAATACGATCCTGTAATTTCCTGCTTGGAATTACAGGATCGTTTTAGCGTTCGTGTTGCGTTTAAATGGGGCTCGGAAAAACTGATTATGACCTGCTAAAAATTGGATTAAACAGTTGTGACTACTGAAAGGAAGTGTACCTAAGGCATAGATATTGGAAGTGCGGGGAAGAAAAGAAGAAGAAAAAAGGACCTTTCAGCAGAGATGTGGAATGACTGGGCGCAGAATTTCTAATAAAATGCCCGCAATTGCTGACGGGCCCGGTTCGATGTGCGGGGTGTGACTGTTGCAGGCAGCCAATCAGAAATCACTGAGTCATAAAAAAATTAAGGGAATCCCAAACAACGAACAGCTGACAGCAACCGAGAGTCCGGTGGACATTATAGAGGGATGACTGCAGTTGCAGTTGATATACGGAAACAACGTGAATAAATGATGACAATAAAAGAATATATATATATATATATATATATATATATATATATATATATATATATATATATATATATATATATATAAAATTATATATTATATATATAATTATATATTATATATATAATTAATTTTTTTACTTTCACAAGGAGGAATCACAATCCTCCTTGTGATTCCTCCTTGTGAAAGTAAAAAAATTAATTAATCACGACTGTAAGTCGAATCTGGCTACTGACTGTAAAGGCTGCATTCCTTATTTGATTGGATGTGAAGACGCTCGTGAGCGCTGCATGTAGGCTATAAATACGTTCCATCCAAATCGCCGTTGGTCATTTTCAGCATTTCCAGAAGACGACAAAAGTAAGTTTTGTCTAAATTCTTAATTTCTGGGTTATTTGCTATGTTCATATGTTTCGAGCTACAGGTAAATGTAATAACATTGAATCGGAAGTAAAATGTTACAACTTTATTTATTGACAATTGTTTCATGACGTGTAATCGGGAGCCGCCCACCTCGGTCCAACGGGTGGATAGTTAAGCGGGCCAGCCCGTTGAGTTGTAGCAACCAGCCTTTAATGTTTAGTTCTATCGGCCCCTAGGTGAGATTTAAAAGGCGTTCTTAAGTCGGTGGTCCTAGATAAAAGCATTAAATAATAAATAATAATAATAAATCTAATAACTAACTTCTATAGTTAAAACCGGTGGCGCCACCACCAGTTTTAACTTGCCGTTAAAACTGCCGTTGGGCGGAGGTTAAACTACCTAACAGTTAAAACTGAATGTCCGTTTATTAACACTGTTAGGTGAAGCCTAACTGTGACTTCTTTGGAACAAACGGTTCAGCCGTTGAATACTGAATACTGAATACAGGATTTTGGTTCAACGGCTAAACCGTTTATCAGGTGTTTATCTGCTGTAAAGTGTTGAACAGCTCTTTAACCATTTGCCTGTTCAGTTGAAACTGCTGTTTATTGTGTGGTAAACAGCTTCTTCGCTTTAATATGTGTCCTTTGCCCCATTAAAGCGTGGGGCTGAGGAGGTGACACTGTTGACTCTTGATGGGGTTTGTAATACTGACATTTTGTTTCTGTCCTTCACTTCCCCCTAGGATGGCTCTATCTACCATAATAAACCGCGCACAATCGCCGATCTACAGGCCACCACCAGTAAACATCGCAGTTATAAAGATAAGAGAGGAAGAAAAAGTAATTAGCTGGGCAGTAAAGGAGGGTAAAGCAAAGGTATTACAGAAAAAGAAAAATCAAATTCTAACTGTCACAGATGGGCAAACGATTGGAAAAATAATTATATTTGAAAAAAATTCAAAAAACCTTTGTGAGGGCCAATCTTATGTGATGAGGAGCTACGCTCTCAGGGGCTCGGAGCCGCCCCTTATCATTAACGTCACTCCCGCCACGCAATTTTATAAAGGGCCGAAGGTGAACATCACTCCAGAGCTTTTACAGAAAGCAGAGGCCATTTTAAACCCAGCAGCACCAATGGCCCATCTGGAGAAGGCAGCAGAGTCAAAAGGACTGATGACGGTGCAAGGGGAAATTGTGGAGGTAGGATTTTTCTTATATTTCTTAATTTTTTCCATAAGAGAGGACTTAATTTGCTAACTGTAAATCTCAACTGGGTAGAAGATAACATGAAAGGCCCCATTACAGAACAATATGCGAACTCTAAAAGTACTTTTCTTTGTACTTCTCAGTTTGCTGCGGTCAGGCTTGTGATGTCGGGAAAAATGATGGTGCCAATCCGGACAGTGCGGCTGAAAGAGGTATAATAACTTGTTTTAAGACTTGTTCAAAGCTGCAGTTGTCATTTATTTTTAAAACAAATAATATTTGGATAAAAAAAGGTAAGTGCCTAAGGAAATGGGGTGTGTGTGTGTGTGTGTGTGTGTGTGTGTGTGTGTGTGTGTGTGTGTGTGTGTGTGTGTGTCAAGTTCATGACATAAAACCAGCTTTTGTGTCATGAACCAGCTTGCATGTGAATTTTGCAGCGTCTGGTCAGAAAAGGTAGATTGGTGGGTTTTGTTTGTTTGTTGACTTTTTGAGAACTCTTGGATAAATCTCTAATTTTTTTGTCAATAATTCTTTTAATTACAGGGCAGCTGCACAATGCCCGTCTCCCTTTGGAGGGAAGCAACCCTGGTGGAACTGGCAATTGGCCAACAGGTCAAAATTACTCATGTTCGGTGCCAGGATTCTGGCTATGGATTACAGCTGCAAAGCACAACTTTTACAACAATTCAGGTATGTTGTCAATTCATGAAGAAGTAAATTAATTTTAAGTAGATTTAGACATTTAAAGCGAAATGTGCATATATTTTAAAATTGAGGCATTCTAATTAAAATTATTTGCTAACTTTGGAGATATACACAAAGTGTGAAAAGTGCCACTGCTCAGAGCTAACCTTGTAATTTTTTGTCAACTTCACAATTATGGAATGGCTTATTACATATTTTGATATCCTGGAAACCATTCAATATTTTCTGACTCAAGTCTATTATGCTTTGCCAAAAGAAGACTTAAATAAAGGAGAAACAACAATTAACATAAATGCACCACAAATCTGGAACCAACATCCACAATGTTAATGTTTTTGATGATGGTGTGTGACCAAATGTCATGCTTGTTGTTGTTGCTTCATTTACAGTTGCTGACTGTATGATATTTTATTATATGAATAACTTTGAACTTGCTGATTGCTGAAATGCACAAAACAAATGATCTTGGACTTAAAAAAACATAAACCTGAAGGAAATAGTATATATAGCAAAAGATCAAACAAGTTGCTACTGTTATTTGACATTTAACCTTGGTGTTGGTTTTCGTCTTTTGTTCTTATTTTTAGATGACAACATGAAAATTGACATACCTGATTATATTTCTAATATAACATACTATATTTTTGTACTGTATTAACAGGAAAAAATGGAAGACAAAAAAGCGGCTGTAGTCATTGGTGTCATGGACACTGAAGACGAAAATGAAAAACATGTCCTCCTGGACAGTGATGAAGTCTATCGGATTGCTGCAGATTTGTGGAGTCCTTTTGATGAAATGCTGGAAGACGGGAGCCTTGTTGTGGATATTGAGGTTCACGGAAATGAGATAAAAAAATAATCAAAAATAATTGCAATTTAAATAAATGTTTTCAGTTCAGTTTTTCAACTTTTTTCACTATTAAAATTGTTGACTAATCTCTGTTTATGCTTTTAAAGGTATTTGTTGTGTTTCACTCTTGAAATTTCAGGTCTTTTAGAATTTTTTGCTTGCTTTGTTATAGTTCATAAAATAATCAGTTAATCTGTTCAAATTAAATTGGTGATTACTATTGAATGACACTTTCTTCATATAACATAAACTTTGGTCATGACATTTACACCATATATATATACAAGTGGAAATCCTTCACTTATTCAGTGATTGTGAGTCTAAAAAGTAGTATGATGAAAATTAACTTATACAATCATATCACTTTTCCATGCATTAATTCACAACGTTTTATGCCTGTTTTAAATATTCTCAACTCTTCCGGCGCTAGAGGGGGTAAAATGAATTAAACTTCACTTTTTGACTTTTTTTCAGGTTATTCAGGTATGTGTGTGTGTGTGTGTGTGTGTGTGTGTGTGTGTGTGTGTGTGTGTGTGTGTGTGTGTGTGTGTGTGTTGTGTGTGTGTGTGGTGTGCGTGTGTGTGCGTGCGTGTTTGGTGTTTGTGTAATTAGACTCTGATGGTGAGGCTGTGAACCTGCTGTGTTGTGCTTAAAAGTAAAGGGAGAAAACGTTAAAGTACAACTGAAACCACGTATTTCTATAAGTCTGTAACAGCGCAGCTACTGTAAAAGATCTGAAAAAAGTCGGTTAGCAAGTTGCTAACATGTAAACAAATTGCAGTTCCTATTTGCGGCAGAAGTTGTGCCCATATATTATACAAAGTTTCAAACCTTCATTTACACCATATACATGCAAAATGTACCATTGTGCACTGTGTAATATACATAACAATGAACTGACAGCTCTTTCTATGACTCCTCACATTGTGATGAAATCACGCACAAATCAGAGACTAAATTGCAGCAAAATTTTTCCTACCATCTCAAAACTTAAGATTCCCCCCTCAAAGCATTAAAATTATATAAATTCTACTATAAAGTAAGAGATCACAATAAAAAATACCACTTTTATCAGTTCCCAAAACGTGGGTTTTCTGCACAGTCAGGTTGGAGAAATCCCCTCCGCACCATTTAGCTTTTAGTTTCCACGCACGAAGCAGGAAGACAACGGAGAGGGTAATCAGCTTGGCTCGTGTGATCTTTGAAGCAGGAGCGCCGTTGTTAGCACCTCATTCAGAGCTGCTAAAATTCATTCAGAGAGCATGGGAGGGGGTTTCAGGTGAATTTCGACCCTGACGTGAGGTTACAAAGCCAATATTTTCAAGTATCCAAAGTTAAGAGTCTTCTCTGTGTCAAGTCATACCGAACATTGTCGGTCAGCCGACCGAAAATTTACTTTCTACACCGTATTTGATGACAGGGCATGTAAATGGACACGCCCCTTTAAATCCGTCAGCTGATTTTAATTAGCCGGAAAACCATAACATTTTGGGCAAAAATTGTATGCCGGATAGTTTTTGAAGGATGAAAGCCTTTAGCGGACCATAAAAATAAAAATAAAAAACACGTGTAGCGGTTTTTTTTACGGAGAAATCCAAACCTGAGAGTATTGCTCAAATGGATAATGACAACCCAAACAAGCGAGAGGTTCATATTGAAAATGACAAAACCATTAACATTTCTGTTGATGAGAAGAGACGCAGATACAAGGGCAAAACAATATAATTATTGTTAATATATGAATCGAAGCGTCAATCTTCCTACCTAAGAGTCTTTCTATTTTTTTTGTATATCAGCAGCAGTCATACAGAAAATATGTATTCTCAAGAGTGCATATTTGCAATTCTTATAATTCTCATAGCCATTCTTCAAGACTATCTCTTGAAGCATATATATATATATATATATATATATATATATATATATATAATATATATATAATATATATATATATATATATATATATATATATATATATATATATATTAATCATTATTTATTTGTGACATTTTTTATATATATTTACTTATCTTTCTATATTTACATATATATGTATCGCTATTGTAACCGGATACTTTTCTGCGTTGTGCTGGTTTTGAGTGAATGGACCGTGACACAGTTTCTTTCAAGCGGATGATTCTCGGTTTATTTCTGACGAAAATACAGACAAAACAACCGTGTTATAGGCTGCCCGCTCCAAGTCCTACACCAAACAAAAGTATAAAACAAAAATTAACTTAATAGATCAATAAATAAACTGAATGTATTTAGATGGAAAAATGAAAAGCACACACCTTTCCCGCAGGACAACATGACATGTCAAAAGGGGAGGGCTAAGGGGCGCAAACAATTTAAAGACAATACCACAGAAGAAGAAATAAAACGGAGGGGCTTCAGATCTTAAAATAACACGGTTAAAACAATGACAGAGGTGTTTCAGTAAGATAAGGACCAGACACATAACAAAAGAATACATTTTATGTAATTATAATAATAGAGAATTATTTCCAGTTTACATTATTTCTAATTAATTTATTAATTTATGAACGGCTGTTCTTTGTAATTTGCTCTTCATACATCAATATCAGAATATTCTATTCCTATTCTATTGTTATAGCCACTAATCATATTTAAATATGCTGAACTATGTAATAAAAACATACTTAAAAAATACAATTGCTTATAAAGCTTTGACAGATGTTTGAATATGGTTTCCAGTAACAAAACCGCGTGTTATGATTGATTAAATGCGCTGATACGTCATCGTGACTGTTAAACACATAACGCTGAGACTCATCAACACTCATCAACAGAGCGCTGTTCATGACAGTGATGAAAAAGCAATGCTATTTAATAAGACTTAAATCTAATACATTTTGAACTTTGAATAAAAGCCACAGTAAAACATGAGTAACGAAGGGAAATAAGGAGTATATCTGATTTTGAATCTAATTATTTAATTTTGCTTAATGGTTTGCACCTCCGGTTTGCACCTGTGGTTTTGTGTAATCCTAGCCGCCGTTAATTTTATTAACTGCGGGATGAAGAAAAAAAGACCTATAAGTATGGATGTGACCATGACTCTGAGGTGGATAATTTCTCCCAATGCCCGCTTTTGCCGACAGTCCTGCTTTAGTGTGTTAATTGTTATGTCTGTGGCGAGACAAGAGCACAAACAAGAACACGTTAACCTGCCACGGCTTTATGGACATGCGCAGTTGAGTGGCTTTAAGTGGCGTTCAATGAACGTCACCAGCATTTGATGAGCGCCTCTCCACAGTAAATTACATTTATATTTTCTATTTATATTTTTTTATGACAGTGATGAAGAAGTAGTGTTATTTAATAACAATTTATGCCAATACATTTTGAACTTTCAACAAAGTCACAGTAAGGCATAAGTAACGAAGGGAATTAATAATTAGTCTATATAATTTTGAATGTTATAATTAATTCTAATTCGATAAAAATAAATGCAGTTCAAAATGTTTGTTTCAAAACCCGAATTGTACATGAGACTTAAAATTGGTGCCAAATCTTTCTTGAATTGATTTAACAAGCATGTAAAAGCCACAGTCGTAATCGAAGTGGAAATATCCGAGTCCTCCTGAATGCCTCTGACACATGACGTGACGTTCTTTGCCGTTACCTTCTCACTTCTTCGTTTGTCCCCACAGGTAAGCGGTGTGTTATTTGGGTCTGTCGTGATAATAAAATTATAAACAATGAGAGACGGTTTCCTTGTCAAATAGTTATTACATAATTGCTTCTTAAGTGTGGCTGTAACTTAATAAAGCTGAAAGCCGCTATACGGAGTTTTTCTGATAGCAAACAATCATTAGCATATGCTAAATTGACGGTATCACTCGTATGAAAACCTGTCCATTCAGATTGAAGAGGGTATTTCCAATTGACTTAATTTATAACCATGTATGTTAGTATTTGTCTTCATGGTCAGCTTCTATTCAGCTAACTATGTATAAAATTGCTACGGTAACCTCGGAGTTGATTTAGACTTTTCAGTTCAACTGAAACGGACTGTCAGCCGTTTAAGAGGCTGTTCGATAACGTTGCTTTGTTCTTGGGTTGTGACGTGCAGAGCTGGCTTGCAATAATCAGAAAATGTAAGAGATGAAAGACGGTTTCATTCTTAAAGATATTAATAATCGCTTCTTAACGAATCGCCATACCATAATGAAGTTATAAACCGCTAACCCTCCTATTTCTGATGGGTGCCGACCGTTAGCATGATATGCTATCATTGACGCCTACTATATGTCTTAACTGAAAACCATTCTAACGTGTTAACTGTTGGAATTCACCTAAATATACACAACGTGTTGTGTATTTTTCTGATCAAGTCAATAATTGTGAGATAACACACAGTGTCTTTTCACAGATGAAAGAAAACTGCTCACCAGCGTTCTTTGCCTGGTAAGTACATTGCAAAGTTCAGCAGCCTGTCGAGCGCAAATGTTTTTAACAATAAATTTGGAAATATACGATTAGACAGTGACAATGTGGAAAACCTGAATGTTTTTGACAGTTTCATTCTGAACCAACATTTTATGAACACAGAAATCTCACAAATTGGACTGAAAATATTTAAAGCTTTTTAGCAAACTTCCTCATTTTGTTGAAATATTTTTTTGGACTGTACCATCTTTGTGCACTAAACAAATGTGTAACAAGGTGGTGATCTTATGAGCTGTCTAAAATCCATATACATTACAATCTTAGTATCTAAAAAACAGACTCGATGTCTTTTTAAAAAATCCTCTTAGACAGAACCTTGTCTGAAACATAAATAAGGTAATAGTGTCACTCCCAACTCTTCATTGCAATAGAATTTCAAATGCACTATTAAAATGGCCCTATTAGGGACAGACGCTCACAGCAGAAGCAGAGTGATGCAAACATAGGACTGCTGCTTTTTACGTTAGTCTGTTTTGTCTATGTGCCTTTGTTAAATAAATTCAATAAATTTAACTGTTATTTCCCTCCTTTCAGACAACCTAGATATTTCCACCAAATTCTGCTCAGTGAGGTGAGTACTAGCAGCATGTGGCTTTATTTGATTTAAAAAAGTTAGCTGAAACGTCCAGAAATGTCTAGATCAAAGCAGCTTGTGTACAGAGGACAAAGAACCTTAGCGGATATGTGTGTTCTGGACTCCTGAAGGTTTTCTGGTCAGCTAATAACAAACTGTTTCTACTCTCCCTCACAGAGAGAAGTGGACCCAAACACCTTTCTCCCTGGTGAGCGGATGTTTCAACGTGGATCAGCCGAGCTGTCACAGCTGATCCAACTTGACTCACACACAATTTGAATAAAATCATGTCCACAAACATTTGCTTTAAATTAGATTCAAACAGGATATGTTGGTTATGCTCACATGACGACCCTGTTGTCCAAAACCCTGTAAGAAACATGACTCAGTACTGCAACAACCCTCTGAGTTGTTTTCTGGACTCATGATGAGGTTTTCTGTCACTCACTTTAATCTCTGTGATGAAGAAGGTCAAGTCAACATTAAATTCTGCTAAAGCAACTGGCTCTTTTATCTGTTGGTATGCTGGGATGCATCTTATTTCAGTAAGAATATCATAATCTACATTCATTGAACTATTTCAATAAAGGTCATGAAAACACAGCAACAACCCAATTCACACCACAAAGCTTAGTTCACAATAGTAGTAGGTATGAATCTCTTCACAGTTTGAACCTTTTCAGATGAAATCTGACCCAGAAGCTGCTCTGTTGAGAATGTTTCATTTTGATGTCTATTGGCTGTTCTTTGTCTCGCAGGTGTTCCACGGACCCTCTTTTCTAACCACTGTCGGAAGCATTTTAATTTTCCAACTGTGTTTTTTCCTTTCCTCTTCCTTCCAACATATCTGGAAAACCATTTACTGTGCATTTTACTATCCCATCCCTAAACTCTCCTACGAATTTCTTCAAAAACCAGCATCCCAATAGGTGGCCTGGTTTTTCCGAATTCAGGAGCCTGGTTTACCAGTAACCAGAGTTCCCTTTATTTCTTCAACCATCAGTTTACTGCCAAATTGATGTTTGCCTGTCTCTCTTAATCTAGTTTACCAGTAACTAGATCTGTTTTCCACTCACATCTTACGTCCTGTGACCTCTGAACAGTTCTTCTATTGATTTTGTGACATGAATTTTGTGGCATTGATTTTGTGGCTATATATTTGAGAAATCCTACTTCTATCGAGTTCATCAGTAACTCATCTGACTATCATTGAGAATCTGAGAGAATCTCCCCTCTCACTGCTCTGTCTTTCCTGTCTACCTCTCTCCACCGTAAGAGTAAATAACTGGGAAGCTTCACACATCTAAGACGTCATTTTTGAGTAATCTCTTAAGTTTGAAAAGCTTCCATTTAAAAATTGGCCAAAAATAATTACTCAAAACAGGTCAACTAAAAACTTGATCTGTATAAATTTTGAAATTGAAAGCAAAGTTTGCTTTCTGCTGAACTACATTGCTCCAATTCTAATTGGACTTAAGTAAAGCTCTGGTCTTGTCTGACAAAATATATTTATAGAGCACTATTGGCATAAAGTCAAAAACAGTAAAAAGAAAAAACGTAAAACTTTGATATTTCTAAGACGTCTTTTTGAGTAATCTGATTTGGACCTGAAGTTTAAAAACACTTCTATTTCAAAATTGGATTATAATTTTCTATTTTAAATAATTTCTGAAACAGATCAACTAAATACTTGATCTGTATACATTTAAAAACTGAAAATTAATCTTCTGAGCTAAATCTTTATTGAACAAAATTCCAATTGGACTGAAGTAAAGCTCAGTTTTTATCTGAGCTGCCTAATTCGTGTTCCTGCTTGCTGCTACTGACGTTGGACTGAACTTCAGGTTTGTTCACAGGTTTGTACTGACTAGCTATTCAACACTAATACATTGATTGTAAGTGCATTGGTGTAGTTTTGTGTTGTATCTGCTTATCTTGAGATAAAAAGATCAACAACGACCATTGGAGTTGCTGTTTCCTGCCTGACCTGTCCAGAAGTCTAAACAACAATGCCCAGAAAGAATCAGCGTTCCCAGGCTCAGAAGCTCAGATGGCAGAAGGAGAAACAGCCTCAGAGCGATAAAGTGACAGGTACTGACTCGGAGAACAAGTCAGTTGGAGAGTCTTTTGAACGACAGCAGGTAAACAATATAAGTGAAAACAGTTTATCCTCTGTGACACTATCTAATGGAAACACTGCCAAACCAGTATTTCAGCATAATGCAAGAGATACAAAAAGTGCATCACAAATGTCTTATGCTGACATGGTGAAAAGGGGACGTGGTTCAGCTCAGCAGTCTCGAGTTAATGTAGAACTTCAGCCATCAGTGATAAATGTGTGTGCCTCACGGAGTCAAGATTCGTTAAAATATGGAAAATACAGGAACAGTCAGTGTATGGCAAACAGTTTGGTTTTTCTGGCTTTTTTCCATGAGAATGAAACAATTACCAGACCAGATCTTGACCTCATTCTGGATAAAGGTGATGCCGTGTACAGACAGGCTAGAGAAAGATTTCCTCGTAGCATCCATTTGGCAACTGATGAACTACCAAATGAGGTACTGGCACGCAGGTCAACATATCAGATCGCCATGACTCCAGTACCCGTATGTGGAACATTTGGAGGTGGACAGAGTTTTCCAAGCCTGGAAAAAGCATTGAGACAATTGTCATCAGATGTACAATATGGGCTGCTGATCATGTCAGGCTTGGCCATTGGGGTTTTTAGAAGCAGATTTGGTGAGTATGGATACTTTGACCCACACACAAGGAACAAAAATGGAATGCCAATGACATGCAATCTTTTAAACTTTGGCACAGCAGTGATGCTGAAATTTTCCCGTCTTAGTGACATGATTCACAGATTAAAATCAGTGTACACAATGCTTAATGTTCCATCATCTTGTGCATTTGAACTCCAGCCCCTCTCATTTTACCAGAGAGACGCTTCAGACACAGTTGGCACCTCTCCACTGTTAAATGAATCCGAGACACCAACTGCTGTTCAGCAAGAGGTTGAGTCTGCTTCCCTGACACAAAACATTCCTGCTCTTGAGTCAAACATCAATGTTGAAGTCATGTGTCCTGTTGCAAGTGGTCCTTCTGATGATGTAATTGAAGGTGTATCTAATGCAGTTAGTTTTATGTCGTCTGTCACACAAGAAAATATAGTACTCCCCATTTCCAGTGAAACAAAAAATGCAACAAGTGCACTTTTGGAAATGTCTTTGAAACTGTCAAAGTACCCTAAAGCGAAAAGACAAAAGATGAAGATGAGACTACTTAAGGCAGAGATACCGAAACAAAGAAAAGAGAATCAAAAAAGGAAGGAAAGAGAAAACTATGCATTAAGCGAGTCCTTCAGAGCAAAGAAAATATCTTATTCTCACAGGAATTTTCAAAACAACCCTGAAAGGAAGCAGAAGAAAAACCTGTACATGAAAAATCTGTATAGACAGAGTTATGAGTTTAAAGAGAAACAGAGATCACGCATCAGAACAGCATACAAAGAGAATGAAAAATTTAAACAGAGACAAAAATACTATGTGAGTAATTTATACAGAAATAATCCTAGATTTCAGGAACGACAGAAAAGCTACATCAGAAATTTATACAGAAATAATCCTAGATTTCAGGAACGACAGAAAAGCTACATCAGAAATTTATACAGAAATAATCCTAGATTTCAGGAACGACAGAAAAGCTACATCAGAAATTTATACAGAAATAATCCAACATTTAGACAGAGACAGAGGTCTTATATGACTGAGCTTTATGCAAAAAACAGAGAATTCAGGCTCAGACACAAAGAACTGATGAAATCCCTAATGAGAGACAAATAAAGACAGTTCATTCAGGATGCTGCAAAAGAACAGATGTGCACTGAATGTAAAAGAAAATACAGACAGATGAAAAGATTCCCTCAGAGAGAAACGGACAATCTTGAAACACGTGTTGCACAAACTAATACGCCAGAGAACAGACTGATTAATGAAGCCATTTCAGTTTTCAGATCAAATATAAAAGCTGGCCCCACTTATGTGTGCACTGTCTGTCACAAGTCCTCGTTTCCCAACCAAGTTGAACTCTGTAAAAGGTCGAATTATATAAAGAAACCAGATGTGGTTAAACAGTGTTTGACAGGCAAGTACATTCATGTTTGTGATGAAGGCTGCATGGATGGACAGTGTACGGTTCCTCATGAGAGAAGTCAAGAGTGGATTTGTCACACCTGCCACAGACATCTAAAGAAAGGATCCATGCCACCGCTAGCAGTAGCTAACAAACTTGACTTGGCAGTAATTCCCAGTGAGCTGTCAGATTTGAATATTCTGGAAAGACATCTAATTGCTAAGTGCATACCGTTTGCAAAAATAATTCCGCTTCCAAAAGGCAGACAAAGATTAATAAGGGGCAATTTTGTGTGTGTACCATCAGAGCTCCAAGAGACAGTCAATGCCTTGCCCAGGCTTCGGAGCGAGTCACAAGTGATGAGAGTAAAATTGAAGCGACGTTTGTCCTACAGAGGTCATCAGCTTTTTCAAACAGTAACCTGGTCTAAACTAATCTCTGCATTATTAAAACTTAAGCAGATTCATCCAGAGTATCGGGAGATAGATATTAGACATGAAGCTGAGCTTTGTGACCCTACACTTCCTGATGATGATGATGATGATGATGACGATGACGATGGCAATAGTGATGTAAGTATGGATGAGGATGACTATGATGAAGCAGATCTCATGGAAATTGATGAGTATGAGAAAAATGCTTTATGTGAGGCTGAAAATGATCAGGACAGTGATTGTGAACAACTCCAGCCACAGATGAATGATGGAGAAGAAGGTGATTTGCCAAATGGAGGATTCGCTATAGAATCATGCCTTCAGCCTCCTGACATATCAGAAGAGATACTTTGTTTCTCTGAAAGTACATACTGCTTGGCGCCGGCACAATCAAATTCACCCGTCAGCTTTTTTAAGACCCCAAATTTGGAATCCATGAGCTTCCCGGTACAATTTCCAACATCAGAGAACACTTTGGACACAAGGAGACTCATTAAAGTGACACCAAGTGGATATTTCAAGTCACGGCTATTTCATGTTGATAATCGCTTTGCCAGAGACCCAACATACTTGTTTTTTGCACAGTTTGTGACAGAGATACACTTGGCTAACAACAGCATGACGATTCAGCTACGAAAAGGAAAGACCAGAACCAGAGATGGTCGCAGAATAACCTCAGGTATGTTGCAGGACAAACGAGAGGTTGAGAAACTGGTGAGAAATAAAGACGCCATGAGATTCATGCAACCTCTAAGAGGTACTCCAGCATACTGGAACAGAGCAACAAAAGACTTGTTCAGTATAATTCGTCAAATTGGCACCCCCTGTTTTTTTGTCACGTTTTCAGCTGCAGAGTTCAGATGGCCTGAAATCATTCAAGCCATAAAGAGGCAACAAGGTGAGGAAATTGATGTCGACGCTCTTGACTGGACCGCCAAGTCTGAGATTCTGCGATCCAATCCTGTCACCTGCATGCGTTTATTTGATAAGCGAGTTGAGGCACTTTTCAGAGATTTGTTGCTGTCAGATGCTCAGCCTTTGGGAAGAGTGATTGACTATTTTTACAGAGTTGAGTTTCAGCACAGAGGAAGTCCACACATCCATGCGATGCTATGGGTTGAAGGAGCTCCACAGCTGGATGAGTCAGACGATCAAACTGTGTGTAATTTTGTTGATAAATACATCTCGGCACAGCTTCCTGATCCAGACAGAGAACCAGAACTGTATCGGAAAGTTTCTGAAGTTCAGAGACACAGTAAGAATCACACCAGATTGTTTCAAGAGTGTGAACTCTGGTTGTCGATTTGGTTTTCCAAAGCCCCCCTGCAGAAACACAGTGATCTCCAGACCAGGTGAGAACAATGACACTGAAACTGCCAAAGCCAAACTCAGACCTTTGATGCAACTCCTGAACGAACCTGAAGTCGCTTCCATGAGTTTAGAGCAGATCCTTTCTCGGTGTCACTTGACGCTAGAAGAGTATGAATCTTGTCTTCAGACCATGAACAAAAAGACTGCCATCTAC